>NC_048428.1:19551504-19694689 GCF_013103735.1 Etheostoma cragini
GACGACTCATTTCTGATCTCCACAAACCAATGGGTGACGTCACTCATGCTCTGTCCATTTATATTAACGGTCTATGCCTCTGACTCATCATACGTGGGTGATCATGGAGCATAGAAAGCTTTCTTAGCCACAGCCTTGTCATGCACCTGCAGTGGTGAAGGTTTTATCATGACATTTTTTGGCTGACTATTTCTGATCTTATGGTAATGACTAGGATAGGCTGGAAGAAAAAGGCGCCCTGGTCTATTGGCTTTTCTTTAAACCAATCACAATTGTCATGGGCGGTGCTAAGTGTCGGACAGAACAGCTGTAAAATATACATGTGATAGAATACTCAGATTGGACAGATAGTCCAGTTAGCTGTCTTGATTTACCCTGCAGAGATCTGAGGAGCAGGTAACCATAGTCCTCGGAAATCCATCTGAGGTTAAAATTCCAACAAAAAAGAAAGCGGAAGGAAATGGAAATTGCAACAGAGCAATCCTGGAAGTGGAACGTCAAGAAAATCCACTATGGCTGGGAAGACAAAATCAGCATGGCTTATACATTTTGCAGCATGAAGAGTGCAACATACGGCTCTCAGTGGCTATTGTGGGTTTCTAACATTAACATCTAACTGCATCTGTAAAGCCCTCCCACTACAGGATAATTTAGGCAAATTCTGTTCTTACCAGCCGAAAATCAGGAACACATGCATGATTGTGGGGCGAAACGGAACAGACCCAATGTCTGCCCAAGTTTCCTGTGTTTTTTGTGTGCTACCATTACCGAATAAAAATACCACTGTTCACATAAAATACATTTTATTCCGTTTTAAATTGCCAGTTGAATCTTTCACAATTTGTCAACATAAACAACTTTTTCTTCCACTAAGATTCTGTTTTGGGAATAGTACTTGTGCTTGTCCACATGATGTGCAGTATTTTTTCGGAGGTATGATTCCATGTCGGGTGCCACAGGTGGCTCTCCCTTCAGTTGAGTAGCTTCAAGAATATTAAAACAGATCCTTCAGTGGAAACCACAGCAGTAAACCAATGATATGTTGTGAAGATTTGAGATAGCTCTGACCCTGTCAAACATGTATTTCAGAGTTATGATGGAGTACCTTCTTTCTGATTTCTGCCTATGGAGCTTGTGGATAGATTATCTTTAAGATAACACAGGTTGTTGGGAATAATCATCTATGTCCAAACAGATGGCAACTTCTATGTCAAAATAAAAAAATAAAAAAAAAACTTTGCTCTTGTATGAGTAGGAAACTCGTCACATTTAAAATCGCATTGAATAAACTGGAAAAAGTGCGGAGCCCCGGAGGTGACATGGAAGCAAAAAAAGCAAAAAAAAAAGAAATTAACAAAAACATGTACTGGTGTTAACACTTTTGCGAGATATACAGTTTTATTTCCGAGATCTCACATATCTAGCTAACAACAAGACTAACGTAGCTAGCTAGTAGGGCACTTTTATTTTTTTTATTTTTTTTTATGTTGTTTGTAATGTCCATGTCAAAGGGAATTTTCTAATATGAACATTAATACAATCCTTTAAAAAGTCTCAAGTTAACTTGAAATGAACTAAAACCTCTTGAGGAATTATTTTGTCAGCAATTCTTTTTGACAAATCAACCCTGTCTCCCCCATCTTCCCTAACTGCATTCAGTTAGGGAAGATGGTGCGCCGAAAATTGTCAAGACCTAAATTATTTTTCAGCACAGGGCTGCAGGTTGGAGCCAAACCTCTATATATGGGCACCCTACCTACCAAGCTTTTAGGGCGTCCTGTAGACCTAAATTTGATGAATACTTAATAGATGATTAACTGAACCTGAAGCGAGCATCACACATGATGAAGATGTACAAATCATTCTTGAATACAAATACCTGGGAACACTGTTTGACTACTAGCTGAAATTGAATGAGAACACGGACAGCATGCTCAAGAGGCGGCTGCAGAGAATTGATCTCCTAAGGAAGCTCAACTCTTTCCGTGTCTGCAAGGACATTTTATGCAACTTTCATAAAACTTTTATCTAGACAAGAAAAAAAACTGTGTCTAACATTGTTAAGGTCTGCTCCAAGATCACTGGGGTCCAGCAGGAAGACCTCAGTGCTCTGTGGAAGGTGTGAGGGGCTGAGAAAGCTGATTAAACATTGGGCTCTAAGTGATGTCACACGTTTTTTAGGCTCCAACATTTTTTGTCACATACAGCAAACATCTCCTCAGTATGCGCTAGCTGCCTGTCCCCTGAACACACTGAAAAAAACGCGGCCTCTGTAGACAGCCCAGGCTCCACAAACAGAGTCACTGCCCAATTTGAGAAGAGTGCAGATTTGAGTCGTGCGTGCTCAGATTTTAAACGGTTTACGAGAACGCGCCAAAAGGCATCAACAACACTAGACATTTACACATTTTATACAGACGATTAACATCAAAATATGAGGAATGATTAGGATACCAGGAGATTGAATATTGTGATCATTGACAGAACATATTAACTTGTAAATGAACATGTATATATATATACAGGCAACATTTAAATTCTGTCTTTGAGGGCTAAAATAAGTAGCTTATAGCTCTGTCCCACTGTTCTTTAGCCTAGTGGTCCTAGCATTAAGGCTGCACACGCTCCTGCTGGAGGGGAGGGGGTTAAACAAGGTTGTGTGCTGGGTAAGAGCGATTTCTCAAGATGTTGGAGGCCCATCTCCTGCATCTGCTGGCGTAGATGTTAGCCAGGGAAGGGTGATCTTTTGACCAGATTTAACTACTCTCTGCAGGGCCGCCTTACCGCAGAGCAGTTCCCATACCAGACATTGATGAAGAATGTCAATGTGCTCTCCACCACACACCTGTACAAGAAGGTGAGGACAGCAGCACTGAGGTCAGCCTGCTTCAGCCTCCTCAAGAAGTTTCCTTCAAGAAGTTTCCTTCTTTTCTTTGACTTTTAACACCAGCTAGAGTGTTGATCTCATGTGTATACCTTTAACGAATGCTGGCAGTGCATTTTATTTTACCTTACATTTTTTTATTTTGTTATCTTTTTATTCTGTATTATCTTTTTGTGCAGCACTTTGGAAACCTTGTGTTTGTTAAAATTGTGCTATATGAATAAAGTAGATTGGATTGGATTAATGAGAATATTAGCCGTGTTGGTCCTCCACGTCGGGTCGCTAGAAGTGGGAATCCCCACTGATTTTTAAACTCTTCAACAGTTCACTTATTAAGTATCCTTTCTAAGCGAGCCAAATAATAATTAAAAAGAATGAATACATCAAACCAATGTTATAACATTAATGGAAATTTTGTTTCATGAACAGTATATCCCACAATTAGCACAAATTGTTATTGGCAGCTAATCATGATAATGGTGTATTTTAATGGAATGAAATCACCATTTCTTAAATCTCTTTTGTGAAATTGTCTGAATCCACTTACCTCCGGCTGAGTGATAACATTCACCATTTGGAGATCCCAAACTGTGAAATGATAAAGAATTGCTCACCTTTTTTGTCTTCCTGTAGATATGGTGCAGTTTGACATATAGCTTCCTTTCACGCTTGACAAAAATCTGTCCAGGAAGCATGCCATTCCTATTGTCAAATTGGAACTGCAGTTTATAGCTCAATAATGCAGTCATCATTCATACTGTCACTGGCCATCACATGCTTCACATTAGCTCTGCGTTTGACTCTGATTTATTCAACCACTCTCTCAGCGGCAGAGGGAACCAAAAAAAAACTAAAAATAACCTTCAGTCAGCATCTGTAGTGCCAAACTGTCCCTTGCCAGTATTGTGTTTTTGTTTCAGTTTAAGATCCCAAAAACTTCCCAGCTTTTCTTTACTGGTTTATCCATCTAGTCTACTTCCTCATTCATTTCTCTCCTTGCAGTTAGTCGTGTTGTTTAGTGGAGTCGCTCCTGTCTTGACCCACACTGAAAAACCATTTGGCAGAGAAGGAACATCCTGGTATTCCTATATCAACTGTAAAGCCCAGGTCTTTACTGTGCCCATCTGTGGTGGAACACCCATAAATAATGTGTGAAAAAAGGCTGCTCATCTGACCTTTCGACAAAGAGAAACTCAACAAAAACAAACAACTCTCCTTGACACAAGGACGCAATATAATTTGGTGCAGAGGCTGAAACGAGGCTTTCCATTTCAGAGTCATTCGGGGGAACTGATTCCAGCTCAGCACAGCCACATCAGGACCGGCACAAGGAGCCTGAAAAGAAATCAATGGCAAAGGGTTTAACAGGCTAACCATAATTGGGCTCATAGTCTAGAAACACTCTGGTCTTTGGAAGTTTTGTAAATACCAACAGAATAACAATCTGGGGGAAAATAGCCTGTGTCTGTCTAGATGTGGCTCATTGATTTTCCCGGTTTTCAGTATTTATTTTTCCTCCTGTTTTGTGCGTGCTTTCAGAAAATCACGCAAGACAAAAGCAACAGAGAGGCTTTGTCCGTGCACACAGCAGAATATTATCAGATTATCCATACAGCCGGTGCATTATATTTTATGTTAAAAATGAAAATGCATTTGGCACATGCTCTTATCCACAGCAGCAGATGACACAGTACTGCAGCTGAATTAGCACAAACCTGGATGTATAACAACTATACTGCCGTGACCCTGTGGTCATTATATATGATGTATTGCCAGAGTAGGAAAGGAATTAAAAGGCAGGATGCAATGGCAGAAAAGAGCCTATTTGTCTTGACACATTTAACATTCTTACGGTTGCTTTTATTCAAGTTTAAAGTCTGACAGTTTCACCAAAGGGAGACAAAGCAGGACAGAGGAGACTTTAAATATCCTAACTGTATAAATATGTCTGAATGGCTGCGACAGGAGGCCAGCACATTCATTTGGAATGGTAAAGTGGTATACTCAGGGATTTTAGTAATCAAGGGACAGGTCACCTAACAGACAGTTTTTCCTTCTTTCTTTCTTTCTTCACTGGTTAAGGTCAATCAGGATGAGATTAAAATGACCTTAGGCTCAACATATGGGGGTAGAGTTGGAGGGAATATGTGCTGAAGAAAAGTCAGGGTCCCATAATACCCAGATAGGCAACACAAGTATGTTGGATAGCCCCCTTCTACAATAAGCCAATTTCAAAGTGCTTTCCATTAGGGCTGCACAATACCGTTTTTTTTTTAAATTGTCATCCCAATACCAACCAGCACAATATACATAGTAACATAATGCAAAACAGACTCAGAGATTGTTTTTCTTAGTTAAAAGAAACATTCAGCAGAAAACTGGTCTTTAAAATGTACCGTGTGTCATTATTTCTTCTGTCACTTAATCTCATTAACTTGCAATATTTGACACACCAAACTACATTCTTGCGTAATGTGCATACAAAACTATTTTATGTATGTAAAAAGATGCTTTTAGGACTGTGCACCAGTTCCCCCCCCTCTCTTTTTCACTACATATACTTTGTATTTTTATACTTTATATTTTTGTATTTTGGGTTGACACTGTAAAGTAGTTGCTTTAATCTCATTGCACAGTTAATGCACTTTTTACGTTTAATTCAATGTTAAATATGTTTAATAAAAGAATGTTAGAAATGATTTCTTTTTATTTTTCCAAATTTAACCATTTGTTGTATTTTAGAAGAATACTGAAAGACAATTTTTTTGTGGCTTTTCCCCTTTGTTTAGTGACAGTTGATAGACAGGAAAGGGTGAGAGATACGGGGGAGGACATGCACAAAAGGGACGCAGGTCGGATGGGAACCCGGGCTGCTGCAGGACTCAGCCTACATGGGGCGCACTCTCTTACTGGTTCAGCTAAAGGCCGCCCCAGAACTGGATTCATTTTAAAATCTGGTTATTGCAACTAAAATTGTTATTGCAGGATTTCGCATGTTTTCCTTAAATTGTGCAGCCCTACTTTACATTGCATTAAAGAAAGGAGAGAAATATTCACAGGTGTAAGAATGTAGGCTTACTTGCTTTATGTCAGCAAATCGGAGATATATATATATATATATATATATATATATATATATATATATATATATATATATATATATATATATACTCAGAATGCCAGGCTGCCCACAAGGGATTGAGTCTTCAAACAACAAAAGTTCACAAACGTACATACTGTACACATGAGCATAATCATTTCTCGGTACAGGTTATTAAAATGTATAAATAAAGGTATAAATATATAAAGGTATAAATAACACATCAACAAACCAGGCTATAATAACACAGACATGCATGTTGTAAATACAGACAAAAATAGGCCAGGCTGGATACAGTTTTTAATATTGACAAGAATAGCACGCATGCCGGTGTGTGTATATTAAAGTGAATTTGTAATGAATCACCCTCACACATGAATCAAACATAAATAATAGCCTCATTGTACACTTGATGATGAAGATATAGGAAAATAGAAATCAAAAGCAAAAATAGCTTTGTCAATGATTTAGCTCATGTCGTGTTTAGAATCCCCCCCCGGCTCCCCTGAAGTTGGCACCCTGCATGGCCACGGATAAAAGAAACCAACGCTGACTGGCGGTTAGAATCCCTACAGACTCTGCGGACTTTGTGGCTCTGTTACGTCACATTATTTCCTCTAGAGGGACAAGGGTCATTATTTCTACAGTCGCTCAAGGGCTTATTCACTTAAACATAAACATGTGCTGAAATATAGTCTATACCGACGACTTTTCATTTCCAGGATTGTTCAGGTGCCGCTGGGTGTCCTTCATTTCTAGCCGGATGTCCGCCACCTTCCGCTTTCTTTGTGTGTGTGTTTTTTTTAAGATTATTTTTTTGGCGTTGTAGGCCTATATTTGACAGGACAGATGAAGTCATGAAAGAGGAGAGAGAGAGAGAGGGAATGAAGTGCAGCAAAGGACCACATGCCGGATTCGAACCCTGGCTCGCTGTGTCGAGGAGCCAACCTCTAGATACGGGCGCCTGCTCTACCAACTGAGCCTTCCGGGCGCCCTGTGTTGGCAAACTCAAATCTGAGTTTTCTGTTGCACTACTAAAACAAGGTTTGAACGCACACGTTCCACCAAAACAAGTTCCTCCCCGATGCTGTTTAGCGGAGGCGCCGGCATTGATTCCAACGCTTAGCGCCAACATTTGTGATTGGTTTATAGAAATGCCAATAAACTAGAGCAAGATTTTCTCCCATTCCAGAATGCTGTATGGACTTTCCAGAATGCGAGACTAACTGAAATGTAATGCCAATGGACATCTTCAAAATGTTGACAAAAAAATTCTTGGGAGCATACAAATTAGTTGTATGAGCATATTTTTTAAGGCCTGCGTGGTATTATCTTGAAACACAAGTGCAATGTGGTATATTTTTTTTCATGGAACAGTCGAGGGTTTATTCACTTTTTGTTATTGTTCATATATTCTAATCCAACATTTCTTTTCAGTGCATCTTCGACATGTGTCTGCTGTTGTAACTTCCCCAGTGTGTTCTTGTGTTTCATTTTTTTATTATCGTATTGTACTTCTGTAGGTATTTCTGCATATATATTTCTTGCCTAGAGTCATTTGACTGAAATCGATTGTGTACTTAAACGATAACCAAACTGCAGGTAAATGATTAACGATACAATGTATTGTTCCATATTTAAAAATGTAGCAGTAAAAATAAAGTAAATGTTTCTACATCAGTAAACCCCATTTTTTTTCTTCATGCTATCTCTCCACATTTTAATTTTCACTTATTAAATTTTATTCCCTTGCAAAGTCTCTGTAATCTTGCTACCAGATGGTGTACAGAAAGTGTTTTAGCGGCTGGCTCATGGACACTGATCCAGTGTTTTACCGTCCATCAGTAATTACTGTCACCACTATTTCCTGGTTGCTTAATTAAATATTTATGGCCACGCGCTTCCCTATTTTTGTCTGGAATCACTATAACAAACATGAATTTATAATGAATTGCCTCACAGAGGCTCAGGAGACAGCTCGAGTGATCACACAATAATTTGCTGTTGCAATTACAAACCATTGTTCACCTAATAGGATGTGCATGGAAAATAAACTTTTGCGAGATCCCACTGTGAATCGCTGCACCTAACCACCAGTTAAAATGATGATGCCCGCATTGTGTCACACACAAAAATTGACCTGCAGTTCCTCAACAGATTTACATCCCACTCTGTGCTGCGTTTACACGCAGACAGCTTCATCCTGCAAAACAACGAGCCTGATGAATGAATCATCAATAATCATTTTGTGCGTAATTACTCAGCCATTTCCAATGCCAAATGGTATTGCTTTAACTACATTAACAGTAAAATAGATTCTGTGTGTGTGGTGGGGGGGGGGGGGGGGTCAACCCTCAAAGATGATTTACTTTTAGCTAAGTTTGAATTCAACAGAGTTAGACGTCCCATGTGTTCTGAAGCTTATTGGCTGTTAATCTGTGGTAGAGACAAAAAACCCAGAAGGAGAATGTGTTGTTTTATGCATTGTTGCCTCAAAAGAGAAAAAACAACCACGTAGTTATCACAAGACTCTCCTATGTGAGGAGAAGGCTGACTGACGTGAGGTTTATTTTGGCATCAAGGCAACTCAGCGCTTCTTGGAAAGCACACTGGGCGGCAAATGAGAGCACAGGGAGTGATCAATGCAAATTACCCAGGAGGCAGTAGGAGAGCAGAGTCCGCAGGTAGGTGCTGCGGTGGTGCTGGGAGCAAAACGCAAGCGGGCCAGCAGTTCAGCAGCAGTGTTGTCAGCAGAAACACCGCTGCAGCGGAGTGAACAGGTAAGCATCGGCTGGCCAGTTACAAAGGAGCTGGGACGACGTGTTTTAGATGGCAATGTGTAGTAGATTACATTTTTAAATTTTTTTTATTCAGAAATAACAATAATGAACACGTACAGTTTAAAACGCGCTGGGACATAGGAATGCGTCCCAGGGCCACATAAAGACAGAAAGTAAAAACATGCAGAAGCAGACAGACACAACAGACACAGAGACAGACACAAGACAAGGGACCAATCACAATGCTTCAAAATGTCCTAAAGGAGCTTACAGGTTTTGTTTCACTCGTTTCCCAAAATGTCTCTGAGCTTCACTGTGTAAGCCGCTCTGGTCTAAACCCACAGGGTGCTGTAGATCCGTTGGAGGGTGCAATTAGCTGAAAGTTCCATGAAAATGTTGCATTATTCACAATTTGAACAGACAAATGGGCTCAATTAATGCGTTCATGCACCTTTTAACCCCACATATTGACATCTGCTGTGTTCTTATCTGCTTGCGCCAACATCTAACTTAACCCTTGTGTGCTCGTCCCGTTAAACATTAAGCACCTTTTTTGTTTTTCTGCGTCAAAATTAAAAATTACAACATTTTTGTAGTGTTTTTTTGTCAGTTTTGTTTTGGAGCCTCTTTATATAGGTGCTCGCTCTACCACTAGGCCACACAGGAACCCATTTGTCACTTTTTCCGACGTCTTTGTTGCTTTTTTCAGCGCTTTTTTACATTTTAGAATTTTTGTCACTTTTTTCAACATCATTTTATCAATTTATTTCTCTTTTTAAATGCTATTAAATTCAATAAAAACAACCAAATTCAATGAAATTAGGTAACTGATCATGTATTTTACTAGTTAGGAGTGTTGTAGAGAACCATCCACGTTACTATTCGTTGATATAGAAAATGGGTTAAATTATACCCGAGGACAACAGGCGGGATAAAAAGCCAACAATTTTACATTACAGCTTGAAATGTTCAAATCCAAGCTGCGTTTCTTTAAGCCCTGCGCCCCACCCAGTTGCTACTCTGGTTGATTAGACTTCGCCATAGATTGAAGAAGGAGCAAACGTATGCAGGCAATTGTGCAATGTGATGTCCTCGTGATGTAAAACATTTCACTGCTTACACTGCAGGATATCCTTGAGTTCTTCTGGGACTCCAGCAACATTTTTAACAACCCTATCCCTACTTTGTTTGATCAGGGAACTAAATCTTAGGAGACAGAAGCAACACTCTGCTCCCAACCTTTTAATGTCTTCAATCTGTTACCCCGTCCGATCCCTGGAGTTGTTGATTTCCACCTGTGCATAATAATTTGCACCTGAAGGACTTCCTGCTGTGAACACATCACTTTGTTCAGCAAAATGAGCCTGCCAATACTGCAATATGCTACACCATGCAGCGACTTACTCATGCTTTGTAATGACTCTTTTCTCTTCTTGGCGAGGCGAGTTTCTTGCAGATTGTCGTTAAGCATGAGAACACACTTCATTACTGGCCACGTGGCACGTGTACAGTGCATGTTGAGCCATGAGGAGTACAGCGGTTTCTATACAGTCACCAGTGAAGTATGAAATAAAAATGCCAGGTCCTCAGAGTGAATGACTTGTTCTGAATGTTCAGATTATCACATCTCTGTCTTGACTGGAATGCAATTTGTTCTCTGTCTGAAACGGTTTGTAGATTTTTTTTTTTTTTAAATATCAAAAAAGAAAAAAGAATGGCAAACAGGAGGTCTGTGGCTTATTAGAATTCTAATGTTCTCCAGGTGCTGAGATTTCGCACGGCGTTATCAGTAGCCATCACAGGTTAAAAGAGTCACCGCTGTGACTCATTCAGGGAAACATGACATTTAGGAGATAATCGGCCTGTCTTTTGTGAGTTGTTATTCAACTTTCCAGTGGTTTGGAACCCTCTCATGCTTACTCAGAGTCTCTCTGAGCTGCAGAGCAGGACCGGTCCTGTACTCTGGAGAGGTTTTACCAATGGGGTGGGGGTGGGGTGTAATCCATATCAAAGTGGTTTGAATTTCAAATGTACAGTGTGTGGATCATCTGATGGTTTCATTCTCTGTTGCTATTTTTGAAATGAGGACGTATATAGTATCATGTTGGCTCATGATAATCTCCTGATCTGGACAACACTCACAAAGCAAGATGAGGAGGACATGTCAGAGGTTACGTTTCTCTGCTCATATTCTCATGTGAGATTCTTTATTTTGCAGTAGATGGTGTGGTAAATTTAGTTTATCACTGTGTCAAATACATTTCCAGGATGATTTTTCAAGCCCAGCTTCTGTGGCGGGAGAGCAAGCAATGCCTCACTCTCTCACAACAGAACGAGAGAGAGAGAGAGAGAGAGAGCTATATGCACCCAGTCACTCCGTGAACATTATATGCAGACAGTTTGTGCTGCATAATTTTGATCCTTGAAAAAATGCACAGGTGGAGGAGAAGAAAGGCGTGAGGAATCTGTTTTCTAGGTACCACTTTTCATACTGAAGCTGAGTGTTAAAATAGCATCTGTCAATGACCGACTTTCTTCCAAGGTAAAGAAAGATGAGGGAAGGTGTTAAAAAAAACTATGGATTCCTTTTATTTTCAATTAAATTAAATGTATCTTATAACTGTTCAAAAATCTAGTATGTCTAGTAATACTAAAGGAAGAAATGGACATTGAAGGGATCTAAGCGATGTTGGGTGACGTTACTTTTTGCTGACGTAAAACTGAGACTCCCTTGCCCCTCCCTCCTCCTCACCCTGTCCCCTGCCGCTCCGTGGGGGCACTAATTCCCCCAACCCCCATCCCCAAAATCCTTCTTGTCAGTTATTGGCTGGAACACTGTTTGTTATGTTTGGTGGTGCAGGTTGGCACAGTTTGTTTTTGTTGCTGTTTGTGGAGCCTGGGCTGTCTTCAGAGATTGAGTGTTTTATTTTTTTTTTGTTTGCAGTGTGTTCAGTGGACAGGCAGCTAGAAGATAACAAGGATATTTTTAATGGATGTGACAAAAAAATGTTGTAGCCTAAAAAACATGTGACATTGCTTAGAGTACCTTTAATAAAGAGGCACTGAAAGGTCATACGTTTGCCCTCAACAGTTGAAGCCTACAGTGATTTGCCGGCTTGTACAAACAAGCCTCGAGTTGGCACGGAACCACAAGACTACCCACAACATTTCATCTTGTGTGGCTAGCTCTAATACACACTTACCTTGTTGCGAGCTGTCCCAGATGCTAAACTTCTTTTTTTATTTTACGTAGCCAAGAACAAGATGTGCTTGTAGGTGAAGCACATTGGCGATAAGTCCAACAAGAAACAGTCAGAAGTATTTAAAGACAAACAACAGTGAAGTGGAAGCAACACACTGACTTCTCTGCGTTTTTTTATTGAATATTATGACCTTTTGCTGCTGGCAGGCGCAGATCTTCCCAGCTGAAATGGGAAGTCTGAGTGGTTTGTGAACCCCCAAGTCAACAAGACAATATTCTCTGACAAAACAAATGTCTTGCAGTGTTCGCAGTAAAGCTTTTTTTAGGTGTTTTAGTCTCCCTCAACAGCTTCTTATGGAGGACAACTGCTCTGCTCCACCTCCGGGTATGTCAACAATACATCTTTTTGTAAATGGAGGCATGGAATATTCCAACCTGCAAAATAGTGACACCTGGGTGGCTCTCAGCGTCATATGTAGCACAAAAATCACACTTTTGCATCTGAATGGAACGCACTAACGAGAGCATCAGCTTGGCAACAGTGGTGAGTAGAATGAAAGACCAAAATATATATATATATATATGGTCATGACCAAAAGAACGAGATCCGGGGTACAAGCGGACGAAACGGGTTTCCTCAGGAGGGTGGCTGGCGTCTCCCTTAGAGATAGGGGGAGAAGCTCAGTCATCCGAGAGGAGCTCGGAGTAGAGCCGCTGCTCCTTCGCGTCGAAAGGAGCCAGTTGAGGTGGTTCGGGCATCTGGTGAGGATGCCTCCTGGGCGCCTCCCTAGGGAGGTGTTCCAGGCACGTCCAGCTGGGAGGAGGCCTCGGGGAAGACCCAGGACTAGGTGGCGAGATTATATCTCCAACCTGGCCTGCGAAAGCCTCGGGATCCCCCAGTCGGAGCTGGTTGATGTGGCTCGGGAAAGGGAAGTTTGGGGTCCCCTACTGGAGCTGCTGCCCCCGCGACCCGTTACCGGATAAGCGGATGAAGATGGATGGATGGATTTACTATCTTTTCACATACTTTTGTGTAAATAAACAAGTGTGTGTATGTTTTCGAACGCACCAACGTGTTCATTTTCATCGTCACTTCCTGAAAGTCTCTTTGCCGTTGGAGACGCGTGGCCATGGTAACCTCCTGTGGCATTGCCAAATAATGCTTAACTTATTTACTAAATACTAATTAAGCCTACCCTACAGGGTTGCCGGTTCAAGTCCTCGTACAGACGAAGCTATGGAGTGAGGATTGATAGCTGGAGAGATACTGGGCACCTCCTGGGTACTGCCATGTGCTTTTGAGCAAGGCACTGTGTATTTCAGGCCTGTGTGTAATTACTAACAAAACGGAGTGTAAATTGGAATTTCCCCACTGGGGATCAATAAACAGTATAAATTATAATTTAAATTTTAGTAGAAGGTAGTTGCTCAAAGGCACTGCAGGAGTGGTGATGGGAAGAGGATTTTTGTTATCTGGGGATGACGTCATCCATTGTCTTTTTTTTTTAATCTTCAGGGACAGTGAGGCTTACATATTGAAAAGCAATGCTTTGTTTCTTTTTTTCCTAACGATGAATGTGTAATTGAAATAACATTAAAAAAAAAATCTAATCCCTTTGTTGATCATTATCTATTTGAGCTTCATTCTTCAACAACCTGGGGTTACTGAAAATGAAAGAAAATACTAACTTTTGACAGACATCTAGCTGTAAACTCAGTTTCCATAGGATTTTGGTGGTTATCATGCCAAAGTTCCATGTCACCAGTAAACGGCAGAGGCAGGGGAGCTCGGTGCAGAGCACTAATAGCTACACTAATTGAAGCGGGCTCAATCCTCCTCACCTCCAGTTAGGCATGTGTATAAAGGCCAGGGTTGAAACTGGGGTTAAAGCCTAGGTAATGAGGTTTGCTAGGGAGCGCCAGCACTGCAACGGAATGTTGTTTCTCTGGGTTTTAACCTTGGCTCGTTACTGTGCAAGAGGAAAGGTGACAGTGTCGGCGTGACCCCTGTGGTCCGAGTCATTACCCTTCATTCTGCACCGCGCATCCCCCAGGAACACGCCACTCCCACGCACACAAGGTGACGGTGAGAGGTAGGAAAAGAGTGATCAAATGAATGGGAGACGGGAAGAGAAATGAGAATATGGATTGTCCACGGGAAGGAGTCACACGTTAGCAAATGGTCTAATTAAGCAACTCCCTGAATTTATGATCCTTTCCTAAAATATTGTCACTGTCTGTCGGACGATGACGTAAAAGTCTGGCTAAGTCGGCGGAGGATATCGCTGTGAGCAGACAAACTCTGAGGACTAATACTTTGTCATCTTTGAACATCAACTGGATGCAAACTACTCGCAATGTATGTTCTGACCAAAGTATAATTAAGTGTAAAATCCAGCGTTGACAGGCCTGTGTTTGAAAACCTTTCAACACAAAGGATTACGCAAATGTCACAAAAAAAAAGAAAAATCAGCTGCAGGCTTTTAAGCTGTCCTGTATAGAAGTGTAATTACATCAGTGTCTCAATACGAAGCAGCACAGTGAGGTGCAGAAAGACCGACACATCATCTTTCAGAACTGCTAAATTAGCTTTTGGAAGTGTCATGTTGGAGTTGTTGGACTCATGCTCAGCAGGAATCTTTCCCTCTTTTCTTCCCCCCCCCCCCCCCCAACTCCTCGACCTGTCAGCTCCCATATCGTTGCTGCTGTGTCAGACGGGGCCTCTCACCCTGCAGAGCATCACTAGAGTCTTGTTCCTCTCTCCCCATGGCAGCTTGTCACCTGCATACACCCCATCTCATCACTTTCTCTCTCTCTCTTGTCTCTTTATTTCCCATTTCCCTCTCATTTCCTCGCCCTGTTTTTAAAGTAATCCAAAAGTGCAAGCAGATGACCTACATACACTGGCCTATGACTCACTCTTAGTTCCTTGGCTCTCCTTGCAGTCTTTTCTATTACCTCTCTTTCTCTATCTGAGGTCTCTCTTCTAGTCTGTTTCAATTGGTGTTTCCTTGTCCACTTTGCAGGGTCGTCCTCTCTTTGAGGTCACCAACCACCACCAATCCTGCTGGAAAGCTCTGCTTTATCCCCCTTCTCTTGCCTCTGCAAACTCTGCTCTGCGAGATTCAGAAGAAAGATCGTGGAGGTGCACAGCGGAGGGAGGAGACAAGAAAATCAGTGTGTAAAAGTGTGGTTCTGAGTAGGGCTGGCTCCTGAATTCAATACGTTTTTGTCACCGACCGAATTGCTTCCTTATTATTGAGCATCTAAAAATGCCTTGTCATTCAATACCAAATTTCAATGCATGGAGCAAGGAGCAAATCTCATTAGGGTCAGTTAGCCGGTGAGCATGCAGCATGCTTCTACCAAGATCTAATAATGTTGGTGATTGGCTATTGTTTTGGTACGATTTTGCTGTAGCCAATAGAAATGATGGCAGAAACAACAGAGAAAAGACCCAAGTTCTAATACATTGAAATGAGCATTTAAGGAAGTCCAAATCTTTAGCTAAAGGACTTATTTATGATGGTAAAAAATGCCTGGTTCTTACTAAGGGCATGTCAGGCTTATAGAAAGTTGGGCATTTATCAAAGTGACTTCTTTATCTCTGCGCTCCATTTAAACTGAGGTATCTGAGCGGAGCCACTGCTGTGCAGACAGTGGAAAGAGTTTGACTTGTGTCTTTTTTCTCTCCATTCTGGTCCCCCTTCAGTTTTTTTCGCCCTGTTTCTCCCTTACTCGTCCCTCTCACAAACACCTCCTTATCACTACCAGACGAGAAGGCAGCCCCATGTGCAAAGAGCGCAGACGGTGGGATCAGCAGGGAGTGCTGAACAAGACTTCTTCTGTAGGTCTCTCTCTGCGATGGAGAGGCAGTGCGCTCAGAGATGCCATAGAAGGAGACATTGTGCAGGATAGTAGCTCTGTTTCGCTAATGGCCAGTCAGGGCATGTCGAACAAATGAGCATGCCCTGACTGGCCAAGGTCCAGTTCCTCCCCTGCCACTGGAATGATCACGCTCATTATCTTAGTTAGTTCCCGGGTCAACATGAACAACACAATCCTTGCTTTTTGCCAGCATCGGGTTAATAAAGGCATTATTTTCTGCACCGCTCCCCCCTTTTTATGTCTCTTTGGGGATTCTATGCCATCTGGTATTGTCTGTGACGGAAAAGTGTGTGTGTGTGTGTGTGTGTGTGTGTGTGGGGGGGGGATCAAAGGGGTCTGTCCTGCAGTTGATCAAGGGAGGAATCCTGCAGGTGGCTTGCTGCCTGTCTGAGGAGTGAAATGGCCAGAGGCAAGGGATCCACATAGGAGGGGCGAGTCGGTCATCATTTCTGGGTGGAGCTTTGTGCAATATGTGGATTTTTTTTCTGGCTCTATATGAGTAATGCTATTATTAATGCAGAGAGAGAGAGAGAGAGAGAGAGATGTTTGTATTGGTTTTTAGATGTGGGCATATTTCCCCCGTGAACACTTTTATATCCAGTACCTGAAGTGCCTAGCAGTCAGTGTCACAAATGAAGATCCCAGTCGCTCTTTATCATAACTCTGACATTCAATATTAAAAATACATTCAAGCATGATTGAATGTTTGATGGTGTTATTCTATGAGTGATCTAAGTGTCTGGCGGCTGCATATCATTTGGGGACTGGTGCATTTGTGGATGCAAACATAAAACGTTACCCCTGCAGCAGTTGCTACTCTCGAGGAGTATAACAAAGAAGAAGAATTTTTTCCCCATTACTGCTGCATCAGTACAAACAAGCCAATTTGACTCATTTGTCATATTACTTTTGGCAAAGCAGAAGGCGCGAGACATGAGTCAGAGTGTTATGTGAATTGCACATCTTGTCCAGCAGTCTCACATTAATCTCAATTGTTCCCTTCCATTATCTCTGCATCTAGCTATCCAATCATGGACTCCAGTGGGCGGACCATTCATGAATGCTCACCCTTCATTCCTGCACATTAAACAAGATAAAGCTAACTGCACTTAGAACAGCAAAAAAGAAAAAGTCCTGATGGCCGACAAAGAATCAGATAGGAGGCTTTGATCCATAGTAAAATTAAGCTTGTTGGGAAATGGCTGCAGCTCTGTAGAAACATCCACTGCCAGCGTGTTTGAATTTTCTAAGGGGACAGGCTGCAGACTCTCTGGGGATTTAACTCCAATTTTCAAGAGTCAAAATCATATGAAAAATGAATCACTCTGCAGAGAGAAGAATATGACGCATGACTAAAGGGGATAAAGAAGTTGGCGGTAGGGGAGGTACTGTAAAGTAAACTGTAACTGTTGGAGGATGAAGATGGACCAACATGTAGTTTAATGTAACTAGAATGTACAATTAAAGCCTGAATCACAGGACCTTTTCAGAAACCTATCCCAATCCATGGCTTCATGTAATCAAAAACAGGTCTTTATTGTGGCAATTGTCCAAGTTGACTCAAACTAATCAGTGGATTAAGACTGATCATGCCGATGAAGACTATGAGATGCAGCAGAGAGCTAAAAAAAACTATCAAGTGGACTTTGAGACCTAACTCTAACGGAAGTGTAATGTTACAAATGCACACTGTTTTGACTCGGGTGACTGTGTCTGTTTCTTGACGGTTCAGTAAACTGCCGTTAGCGTCCTTAGCACCGAGGTTAAGTGCTGACCGGCATGGTTGCTAGCTGACTGTGGACATATCCCCGGGCCGGGGTTGTAATGATAGTGAATGGTTATAGCTGGTTGGGGGCTGACTGTGGAGTAGATGTGTCCGCGGACCGGGGCTGTTGTCAGCTCTCATCCCGACTGAAGCCTTGCAGTGCCGGGAGACTAAGGCAGAAGACAGGGGTCTGCTAGCTAGCTAGCTAAATTACCATTAGATCAGTCGTTTATCTACACAGTTAACGCTACTGATGAATTTGCGGGTTAGCCCGGAGTTGTTAACCGTGGTCTAAAAATAACTAAGCATGTAGAACAATGTCGTAATCTTATATTATCCACCGAGAATTGGCTAACGTTATAGACCTAGCTTTAGCTACTTGATCTCAAGCAGCACCTTTACAGTAGGCACCAAAGCACTTTTCCTCTTTGTTCCCCCTACAGGAGCGGAATTGTCCATTACTGTTACCATTATGCTTATGTCTCATTCCAGTAAGTAAACAATTTTGGAAACATCATTATAAGGTTGATCAATCGATACTGAAATCAATAGATATTAAAATCAATCAACATCAATAAATTAGGTATCTGTTATATAATTCTGTTGCAAAGTGGGATGTAATCAAAGACAAAACAGTTACATGTGCCCCCCCCACGAAACAAAATCAAGGTTTGTATCAAATTGCAATACAAGGCCTAATATTCAGATATTTACACACTGTATGACTGCAGTGTTGTCAGAATGGAGCTGTGGAGGAGGGGTTATTCTGTATGTAGGCAGGATGATGACACAGCTTTAAATTAACAGACTGCAGTGGATAACTGAATGGTGCTAAACATGACACACCCTACATTAATACTCCAGTGAGATGCATGCTCTGATATTAGGATTTTACATCAATATTTAAAACTGTTAATGGGTTATTTTATGGGATTCAGGCTTTTACTCAAGGAATTTCCTGGTTCACACACATTTATTCATGGGCTTGACTGGAAAAGTCTCTTAATCTCTCTGGTCTCGATCTGTCCTTTGATTTTTCTCCGTCACAGCTTTAAGCTGCAGCCAATGTGTGGTGTATTATTTTAATATTTAAAAGTAAGGATGCGGTTTGGGATGCTAAATGGTACTGGGTAAAAATATCTGAGGAGAAAATAGACTATTGTTGGAGTTCAGACGCCTGTAGACCTTGTGATGCATTTGTTAAACTGTGTGAAAAACAGTTGGAAGAGGTCATAACCACAATGGAGCACAAAAAAGTAAAACTACCGTACCACTTGACACTCTGAATTACAAATGAGCATGGCATCACATTCTTGATGAACTTCGATGCGTGAGCTCATTATTTATGATGCAAGAGTGACTGCCTTCCTGACAGGGTCTGGAGATGTTTTTTCCCGTGTAGGACCCCAGGTATGCTGCCATTATAATGACCACACTTGAACATGGCTAACGTTATTGCCTCTTCCTCTCGCAGCAGTTGGAATAATGAGCAACTGATGAGTCACACCGAGACAGCAGTGCAACTCTATTACCCAGCAACAACAAACACAAATGTGAAGAAGTGCAGTTTGATGATCCCGAGGTGAAACAAAGCGTCTTGTTCAGCTGTCTAGCAGCTTCAAGCTTCCTTTGAATGCCCTTTCTTATCATCTCCACAGGTTTTCCACTGTCGCAAAACCGAGTTGCCTGCTGCATTCATTTTAAATTAATGTAAATTTGTTGGGTGAAATGACTCACTTGTGTCAGGCTCTCACCTTCCTGTCTCAACAAGTGCGAAGAACAAAGAGGATGCATTAAGCAGGCACCTTTGTACACAAGACGTCAACAGCAACTGAGTAATCTGACATCCAGTAATATAAACAACACAAAAGGCAAGGCAGGATTGGTTCCACGTGATTGTAGATCTTTATAAATTGCATGATTACACAGCTTTTAAAGGAACTACAGTTTTCAAACACAAGTCTGTGTTTCCAGTCTTACCTTTTTGGTTTTTCAAGTTTGAACTGCATGTCACGGTCTTCTAAGAAAAACTTTTTTCTCATAAAAACATGCGATCTTCTGGTCTAATTTAATTTAAAACCATGAACAGTTTGTTATTTATACATCTCATTTAATTCAACATTTTACCACACAGCAGTTTTGAGTGAATGGGTACAATTCCTAAGTTGTTGACTTTAATAACTACCTATCTAGTTTAGGAGTGTCTGTTGTGTTTCAGGTAAAATCTCACTGTTTGATTTTACTGTTGAAGATAAACATGTATTTGTTATCAATGGAAAGAGATTCTTTAAAGATCCTTGAAGTGTTATGGTGGTTGTGTAACAGCTGTCACAGATAGATGAGGCCTGGACCCAAATGCAGAGTTGAAGGAATTTACTGAAGTCTAGAAACCAAAAACGGGGAGGACAGCAGAGCAAAACCAACAATCACGTAGTCCAAAAAGCACACAGGCCAGGCAGCAAGGAGGCCAGGAACGAACAGGTAGACACAATACACCACTCAACAAACTCCCAAAACAGAATTGTGTCTGACACCACTGTACACACACAGAACAAAATGAATCCACAAGACAGTAAGGAAGCACAGAGAAGAAAATACACATGGCAATGAGGAAACTAGGGATGGGTTACACTATGGCTGGGGAAACAGGTGAAACACATTAGGGCTGGGCAGAACCATAAAAAAATACATAAGACAGGAAGTAAAACCAGACAAGACTAGGGAGAAAAGAATATATATGGAAAATAAAACAAGAAACAGAACACACAAAACCATGACAACACCCCCGATTTACTTGATTAATATTTAGTCCAGTTGCAGAATAATGAACAGTTTCAACATCTCCTAAAGCAATGAGTATGTGGGTGTGTCTCTATTTTTGCAACATACTGTATATCATATATGGTCTGTCATATTCAAGGAGGAAAGATATGCAACTCTTGTATAAATCATCAAAATGTTGTTCTGTGTCTAGATATTGAGTATGAAGAATGGCATGATATAACCTGACGCATCAGATTGTTTCTTACAAATAACTATGTGAAAAGCCATCATTGGAAAATGTTTGGAAAAGGGCGCAGTATAACGGGACTGAGCTAGCCTGGGATCTGGTAACACAGCTACCAAAGGCTAACCTGGCTCGTGACATAAAATACACTGTCTCATCGTGAGAATGAGACCTGAGCTGGCGCAGATGAGTGTATACTTTCCTACTTACAGGGGTTGTGCTGTGTGAACATGACTCACCCAGCCATTTCGATTTGTGCCCCAGAGCCAGGTCTGCTAGCTTTGTTGTCCATCAGTAAGGAGCAACGTCCGCTCCGGGTCCACTTTCCAGCCTTGTTCGTTAACAACCTGACTCCATCAGCCCGCTCTCCGTGCTGTAGTTGACCTAAAAGGTCCATCCATCCATTGTCATCAGCTCATTCAGGGTTGGGTCGTGAAAGCTGCAGCTCCAGCAGGGGACCCCAAACTTCCCTTTCCTGAGCCACATTAGCCAGCTCCAACTGGGGGGGATCCTGAGGCGTTCCCAGGCCAGGTGGGAGATATAATCCCTCCACCTAGTCCTGGGTCTTTCCCCAAGGCCTCCTCCCAGGAGGCGCACAGGAGGCATCCTTACCAAATGCCCAAACCACTGGCTCCTTTGACGCAAACGTGTGCTAATGGATCCTCAAAGATGACTGAGCTTCTCATCTTATCTGTTAGGGAGACGCCAGCCACCCTCCTGAAGAAAAACAATTTTGTCCGCTTGCGCCCTGGATCTCATTCTTTGGGTTGTGACTTTGGTTTTTAAAGGTGTATTTACAAACAAATGCGTTGTTGAAAATCAAAAACAGTCTTTCAAATAGCGTTTGGTTTGCTGCTCTTGTGTGTCTTGTCGATTGAAGCCTTCAGCTACACTCCATTGACATTCTTTGCTCTTCTTCCAATGAAGAAATACTCTGCAGTTGTGATATAATTCAATTCAATTTTATAGCAGGGCGTAGCAGGGCACCCAGCAGGTCCACGGCAACAGCTGCAACCATGATTTAGGTGCCACCCTAATCCAAGGAAAACTGTGTGATGAGAAAACATAAGGGCTCCGGAGAATAAGCTCCCCAAAGCTAAGTTAGTAACAAGCAGTTCTGGGACATGAATGCACACAAATGGAAAGAGAGAGGAGAGAGGAGCTCAGTGTGTCAAAGGAATTCCTCTGGAACAGCAAAACTAGGAGCTGGTCCAAGGCAATCCTGAGCCAGCTCTATGAGGGTTGGTGGATGTATCTGACTACTATGAGGAGAAGCAGAGAAGATGCTATTGCCGCATTATTCTAAGCTAATCTCTTAAGCCTTTGTTGTTTCAAACAAACAGTTGCCCAGCACACACACAGCTAAACCATGCCCATAGCTGCTTGGAGCTGCTCACTGGACGCTGAGTGGTCAGACAATTCTGATCCAGACCAAAACCCACATTTCAAACCTGACAAGATGGATTTTCTAGATGATGTATGACCCCGTATTCTCGCGGGAACTTGTGACATCGTGAGAATTCTTCTGCCATGCAAGATAATGCTTGATACATTATGTGACCAAACCATTTGCAGTTTTTAACTCCCACCTAACATGAAATAATTTGTTGTTATTTGTTGTAGTACTTGCAAGAGTGATGTCACAAAATATACTCACCCTGAAAGTCTAAATCACTGGGACAATCACTGCAAAACAAGCCCATGCGCAAACATTTTTAACAGTTCTTTCCCATTGAAGAGGGCGTGGGGTGGCTCTCACACACACAGAAAAGCATGGTGGGTGTTGATTAATACAGGGCATCAAATTCAAGTTGGCAGCCCCGGAAAAATAAACAGTCCACACTTTAATTAACTCTGGAGAAGAAAGAGTATGACTAAGTCAATATTTATCACATCTGCCAATGGAGGCCCACGCTGGCTTTTCCCCAGTAGGCCCGTCGCTAATTACCAGGGGGCCAACAGGAGCGCTGCACGGAGATGAGGAGATGTACGGCAGAATGTTTCAAAAATTCTCCCAAATGCCAGGGTTACAAAGCAATCACATCAGGGAAAATGTATATGCACACACGCACACACACACACACACACACACACACACACACACACACACACACCTTTTTCAGTAATTGGCTCTAAAATATGGACAGATGAAGAGATGCATGATTAAAGACAAAGATGGTTTGTGTTGCAACAAACAAAGGCAGTGTGGAGGCGCAGGACAGCTTCCTGCCTGTGCTTCCACCTGATGAGAGGGGTTCCTTCTACCGCCAAGTGTTTGTCAAGAAAACAAAAACATTCAGTGAAAATCACAAGGGTTATTCCTCGTTGTTCTTACTCACTGTTGCACGCAGAATCTTTGAAGCATGCATTCATCTGCAAAAATTCACGGCCACAGCAAACCTGCAGTGACGGCAATAAACCAAAATTATATCATATTCACTTTTCACAGCAGGACTTGTCTTATCCACTTATCCACTACTGGGAAAAAAGAAATACATCTTTGAGGGAACAATTTTAATTAACTCCCCATTTAGACATTTTGTGTTTGGTATCTTTTTCTTCCCTTGCCCCCCTTTCCCATTTTCTTTTCTCCCTTTCCCTCTGATATGAACTGGTTTCAGGCACAGGTTGCTTGGTGTAATTGTCTCCAAAATGGTGCTGTGAAGGGCGAAGCAGAGTAAGGGTCATTTGAATAATTTGATTACGGCACGTTTTCTAACCTGCAAAGCTCTTAATCCCGCGGCGACCAGGGAATGCTAATGAGTCACCTGCATTGTTGTGCTTGCCGATAAGAGAGGTGGAGAGAGAGGGAGGAAACATTTAGTTTTTCATTTTGTTTGGGGCTGAAAAGAATACCTCCAACACAGCTGATAGACACCCGCACACACAACTCTAATGCAGCGCTGAGCTCTTTAGGGTATTATTTCCTACAAAATCGTAATGGCCCCCAGCTGTTTCACATATGTACAGCGATAATTTATAAGCAATTAATGAGACAATGTGACCCCAACAGATAGAATGGGGCTTCACTCTCATCAGTTATCTGCTTCTCAGTGCTGCTAAAAGAGCTGAAATGGAGCTTATATCACACACTGGACTATCCAATTTATATTCTTGGACATATCAGGATCTCAAATGCAGGAACTACCTATGAAAGGGAAAAAAATGTGCTTTTCAGTGAGAAATTGGGTTCTTGGTCAAGACAGTAAGTGCACTTCAAGATGTAAAATTGGGCCAAGAACATTTTTACAAAGGAGAAGAAAGGCCTATTGAATATCACAGTGGAAGTGTGTTAGCCAATTGAAGCTCATTTTTATTTTGTCTGTCTCAGATTGTCCTCATGTACATCTCACTAAAGTAATTGAAGAATCTAAGTATTTCGCTGCAAGAGGCTTCATCCTAACGAAAATAATTTAATGTACTTTTTTGTTATCAAAATGCCTGAACTCATCATCTACTGAGTAGTGATGCTCAACCACAGGTCCAGCTCTGCTCACAGAACAGATGGAGAGCCCAGTGTCCTTTTAAAAGTCCTGATTTCATAAGTTTAGTAGGCAGCAGCATTTCACACTTTGTTAATTTGTATTCATTGTGAAGCTGAGATACAGACCAGCACAGGCATTTCTTACTGAAATATTCATCATAATCCCGCAGGGCTTGTACCATTGAGAAGCTTGCATAACAGAGAAAGCAAACATCCAAACTAAATTCATTCAGGGTAAACATTTTGCCCTTCCAAACAAGTCACAATTACAGCGACTTAAAAGCTGCTTCCTCCCAGTGTCGATTTCCCACCAGCAAAGAGAGACAGAGAAACTGAGAGAGAGAAATCTTTTCTTTTTTTTCAATTACAAAATCAGTTTTTGTGACAGTCTGGTTTGATGAAATGCATGCTAATGCGCGCTGCTAATGCAAATGCATACTAATAGTCTCAGTTCAAGTTTTAAGATTGAATACTTTATTTTCATCTCAGGGAACGTTCATGGAAAATACACACTGTGCTCAAGATAAAAAGACAATTATAACAGCTACCAACACACCGACAGAAAAGAGGCTCAAACTGTGGCTAAATACAATTTATTGCATTTGTTTTAAATGAGAAAAACGTATCCACTCATTTCTGAGGAAGTCAATTACGGAACTTTGTAGCATTCCCACCAGCCCCCACAGCGACAGTGACATTAAAAAAATCATAGCGGAAGCAGTTAGTGCTTATTACTTGCCCCCATGCAAGCCCAGGGTTTTTCAGGGTTTGCCCTGGCCCTCAAGTGCCGATGTAACTCTCTGACATGTTGTAGCACAAGTTTTTTGGCATTCTTTTCCTGTCTTTCTTTCTGTAAGAAAGTCTCTATAAGTATACTGCCAGAGCTTGCATAAGCAGGACAGCTGGTAGTGTGTTTACCAGTGTCTTTGGAGTTATGCTGTCTCCGGGTTGAGGGCCACTCTGGTCCAAATAGAGCCAGGATCCTCCATTGCTGGAGGACAGGCACTTTGCAAGTAGCAACCCTGGCTCCTGTGTGCACCAGAACTGGTTAAGGCTGAATGTACAGTACATATGAATATGGATGCATTTACTCTGGATTTTTTGCCTCTATCCTGAATGTGAATACTGTGTAAATAGTGCATCTATGGCTACGTTCATGCTGCAATTAAGAGTCCCAATTTGGACGTCTAATGTCACCTGCCGCACAGTTTACAAGTAAAGCTCAAAGATGCTTTGCAGCTCTGATCTGCACGTGTGGTGCCAAAGTGGATCCTGAGGCATTCAAATCTGCTAGCGTCTCCATGACGGTACATAAATCTTACATAATAACCTGGGAAAAAATGTCATGATTTTTGCACCCTTGGCTGCTTGGAGTGTTGGCGTGGACGGCCAGAAGACAAACAATGGAAGGAAACCAAAAAAGCTTGAATAATTGGTATTTGGGGAGATGCCTCGACTCAGTCTGAACTCCAAAACACAAGACATTACCATTTTCTTTACAAAACAAGCACTTAGCATATGCCATTCTTTTTGTTTTTACTCTGCACATCCACACCTTTTGCTGTCTTGTCCAAGAATTGTCTCCTCTTAGAATTTGAAAATGAAAATGTCGTTGATGACAAAAAAATGTTGCAAGATGCAAGCAGACAAGTAAGAGTTTAATATGAACCATTTCTTACTTTAAAGATACATCAACAACAATAAACCAATTTCAAGCCCAACC
This sequence comes from Etheostoma cragini, assembly GCF_013103735.1. Lineage (NCBI taxonomy): Eukaryota > Metazoa > Chordata > Actinopteri > Perciformes > Percidae > Etheostoma > Etheostoma cragini. Next base: position 19,577,338 of record NC_048428.1, read on the forward strand.
GTCTCGGCCAAACCAACAGAAGTCAAGCAGCAGGGATTTGTTTCTGTTAAACCGCCTTTGGTCAAGCAAAATCTGCAGGACCCAGTGACACAAAGAGTGATAAACATCTGGCTTCAGGGACTTCTCATGCAGCACGACGACATGCTTATAATGACTGCTTAGCTGTAATCAATGGCCAGCCCTGATGTGTGGGTGGCAGAGCCCTGTAGGTCCTGCAGTGTGGAAAAATGAACCTAGACATCTCCATACCGACTCTCATCAGTTTACTGTTCTAATAACAGGAAGACCTGAGTTGTGGTCGTATTGAGATAAGCTCTCCCTAAATTAATGTTTAATTTACTGAGGTGAATTTAGCTCAGTATTCAGCATCACAGAAGATTGCACAGCAGGTTGCTGGTACTGTGTGAAGAAGTGTGAAACAGCACTGCAGCCTAACATTAGCTATAGTTGGCAACCTCTCCCACAGTCATGCTGTGAAATCTCGCCTGCATTTCCTGGCCACATCATGTATAGAGAAAGCATCTTAAATTTGTGTAAAGTAGCCAATTAAAGCAATAAAAGTTGACAGTTATACAATAAAGTTCTAATTCTATTTCCAAGCAACTGATGAGATGAGACAATAGGAACGCTGAATACTTTTTGGTTTAGTGACACCTCACCAACAACAACACTATTGATTAATAGTCAATTGTTCAAACACTTTGGTGATAAGTGACCTCTTATAGCTGTAGGATAGTTATTGCTGACAGTGGGAACTACTGTGCAATTGTTATAGCACTGCATAACACTCTAGGGACTTAAATGGGAGTGGATGGTTAGACTTAAAGTACAAAGCATCTGACTTGTGATTCATAAGGGTGGTTTGGAATGAAGCGACAGTCATGCAATTTGGTCATTTAGGTTGGAGGGATAGTTGATCATAATTGCTGTAGTCTTCTTCCTCACCCTTCTATAAATCATCCCCTGATCAGATTCCTTTACAAACACTTACACTATACTGGAGCACATTTAAAAAAAATGAAAGAACACAACATTGAAAGCAGGACTTTTAAAAGTGGACTGTTCGCTTAGATAGATATAAAGTGACTATATCTGTCTCCATTATTGTGTAATAATAGTTTACATATGATTTCATGGCCTTCCTGTGACTGTTTTAGAAAATATTAGACATTAATGTTTCAAAACTTGAATGACACATAACAAACTTTCTGCTTCACACTTAAAATATTTAAACTGCTGTCTTTATTGTTTTAGTCAGAGACAAAGAGGCCTTGGTGTCTCCACCCTGAACTGTTGTTTTTTTCAGACTGTGGAAATAAATCTACAATATGCTGTATCAGAACTGGGAAGTTTTTAACTGGCTTTACAGACAACCTGATGATTTTCAGATGTTTTTCTCAATCACTGATGTACTTGCAGGATTTTCTGAACAGATCTTCAACAATACCCAGGTTCTCATTCATTTCTTGAGCTGCTCCAGAATATCAGTGTTTTGTTGGTATCTGAAATGTGCCACAAGGGCCCTTTCTGGGCTAAGTTTCATATCCAATTTGATTCTCTAGGATCCACCAAACCATCCCTCACTGTTTCATTTCTTTAGCTACTGAGCTGCTGTCACCTGCAACACTGTACTTGCTATACCTTAGGGTCAGGATATTAGACTCAGCACCTGGGGATGAACAAACTTGATGTCAAAGGAGAGACTTGGCTCTCTATCAGTTTGGGCACTAAAGATGATGGTTTTGTTGTCACCAGCAATGTCACCTTTTTATGACTTTTTTTGCTCAGCCATGACATTTGTTATTTAACTTGTATTCACTGTGGTGGTGGCCTGTTCTTGCATTCACGTTGGCAGTGACATTAGCCCAATTAGCACAGGACTGGTATTATGGAAAATGTCATGAATTACTCCCCAACCTTTGTGTTTTGTGAATCACTGGGCGAAAAGGTTGCCCGATGCCATTTTTCTAGTGACTCAATGTACAAAGACTGCAGAAAAGTACAAATTAGGTGCCCAGAAGAGGGGTAATTACAGGGCTGGAATTACAAGGACATCTGATTTGTACTGGATTAAAACCATCTCAGCAGTCAATTAGAAGTCCCCACATGATCCCAGGTAGTTCGTAATTTGTCCTGTGCGATTAGAGCTTATGTCAAATAAGCCTACAGTAGCTGAAGTCTCCAAATATCCCCGCTGCCAACTCCTGGAGTCAGTCTCTCACTCCCTTGGCATGGCCAAATATCCGCTGAGCTGCAGCATTGGACCCGACTTGCAATGTCAACAAGTCCTTTACCAGGATAAACAAGCGAATTTCCTGCAGCAGGCAGCTAAAGGGACTGGAAATGAAGTAGAAATTCTTCATCAGAGCATCATTTCTGACTGATGTGCGCTGCCAGAAATGTAAATCTGAACCAGTAACATGACAGTTTTTTAGCTTGTTTACAATGAAAATACATGAACCATAAAAAAACTCAATGGTGTTTTTAACTTACGACTATAGCACACCAAATAGAATAAAGGCTTTTAAAAGATTTTTCATCCAATCAAATCTCAATGACTTGTTAAGATGAACTTTTCTCTCTGAATAGAAACCAGCTTATCCAGTCTTCCATTAAATAACCAATTGGCAGGTCTCTGTGTTCAGTGGAGTTTGGTGAAAGCTCTGCCATTGTAAAGCAGATTTCAGAACTTTAAACATAGACCCGGTCTTAGAGGGTAGGCTCTGTGACGTGTTTCATCAATGTCCAACCTGATGCTAATAAGGACGGCCAACTCCTCTTGCTTGTTAGCCAGAGTCTTGGCTGCTCTAGGATCATCTAGAGGCAGTGGACGGCTGTACAGAAGCCTGAGTTAACGATAGATGGGATACCTTGTTTCCTGTGGTCTTGAGCTGAAAACTTACACTTAAATGAAGGATTTCACTCTGAAGCATTTGTACTATACACTTAAAGTAAAGGAAATGTTTCCATATTGTTCAGTGCCTTAAAGTAAGCATCCTATGGAAAATGTAACCCAGACATTCCTGTTAGAGAGACCATGGCATATATATGCCCATATAACTTGAGCTGTGAGACATTGTTTTGGTGATTTGCAGGTCAAAATAGTTGACCAGGTTAAAACTGAGTTTAAAAAGTATTTTAGGTATCTAAGTTACATGGCACACGCTCTCTCTCCCAGCTGTTGTCTGGCTCTGACTCACAAAAAAAACACAAGTAAAATAAATAAACACTGCATAAACTCTGCTACTGTGTGTTTACTTAAATATAGGTAGACCTACATGTAGGCCTAAGATATTGCAATATAAGCCAGTATATTACTATTAGGAGTACACATACTTTAGGCCTATGTCAAGGATGTGTTAATTAAAAAAAATTCAGCTGGAGTCCGATTTACTACGGCAACACTGTGGACCGCATCAGTGATCTCTTTCTATTCCCTAGTCTTCTTTGAGCTTCGCAATAAATCTTATGTGCATATCTTCAGACATATCTCTCCTAGTTAAAATACCAGTTTAGGCTGCCAAATAGGACACACGTTACTGCAAATTAAACTCAGATGTCAAGGTTTCAATCTTTACCTCTGAAAAGTGCTTTTTAGCCGGATTACGTCTGGCCATGTCGTAAATAGTAGGGGCGAGGTCTCCAAACTGAGAATATGTTGGGGCGTGATATTTAAATTACAATCATTTACAGCCGCTGCATTTATTAAATGTCCGATCATTCTTACACTCCGATTGATGTGATATGAACGTTTCATGAATCCCACGTGAAGCCAGTTGTAGAAGGAATTCTTTGGTCATGACTGCGCTTGTTTCTACGATAGGTCGATAAATCAGGTTCTATGTGCCTTTGGAACATTGGATGAATGGTTGCTGATAATGGGCAATGCAGATATCGCATTAAAGATCAGCCACCCACTCAAATTAGCTAGTCTATTATGGAGTGGTATGGAAATTTGTAAGTGACCCCTTTTGACCGGTAGTGTACATGTCTAAAAACGTTTTGCAGCCAGATTTAACCAGAGATATGGAGACATCTGGACATACGTTGGCTTGCAAATGTTTGCTGTGTATTTACTATTGGTTTTTAAAGAACTTTGTGGTTACCATGCACACCTAAACTCACCTTAATTGGGGCCCTAAGGCTGTATTGCTTAATGGTGGGATTACCTCAATCATTTAAGCTTTAGAGCTCTTTTAAACTCTACTTTCAGTTAGTTTCGTTTATTGAAATAAAGTATTTTCCAAAATAAATAGCTAAAATGTACTCTCCCAAGTAATGGATGCCTCATTTGGCACATAGTCCTGAGTCTCCAGCTATTCAACTGGTTCATATTTCCTTTCTCCTGACCAGGACATTCAACTTGGAGGGGCATACAAAACAACAGAAGCAGACAGACAGCAGCATGTTGCCACAGCAGGGCTCCATCTAAGAAGGAAATGTTGAAAGTATTGTTGCCCTCATTCTGTTATAAGCAGTGAAACATACATGCTGCCGGCTTTTGAATATGAATTCAGATCCAAGGAGCATGGATCTCCCTGCCATGTCAGGGCTGAGCTGTGCTTTGATGGTTATTACTTGAATCTTATTTTAACTGGGATTTTTGTCATAAGATTAGATACCCTGTGCTGTGAAAGATCAGCTGGGTAGATGAACCCAAGATGCAGATTGCGCAGAGAACGACTTTTTATATGTCACAATTGACTCTCTGATGGCCCCAACACACCAAACGCTGTGCAGCCCTTTGCTGTAGCTGTCGTACATGGCATGTTGGACAAACGACGCCATTTATGAAATGACAGTGGAGATAGAAGGATTCAGAGGCATTTAAAGGGTACTCTATCAGCAAGTTACCGATCTGAGGCGATCGTAATGTTCTTCTCTTTTCCTACTTTCACCGTCGAGATGACAGTGAGATCACGTTAATTAATTCCTCCTATGTGCTGCTATAATGTCGTCTCATCTATTCAGTGATATTGCCTTTCTGACAGTGGGGCTATCAGGCCGTGGGCAAATCTCTCTGATGTACCACAAGGAACTAATGACTTTCCTCTTTTTAACCAGCTGTCATATCCCATTCTCTTGCTCACCACATGACTGATTTTATCTGTTTTCGCAGGTTCAATTGAGTATTTAAAGGTCAAATTGCATTTTCTGAAAAATAGAAATGGGAGAAATCATTGGTAAATGTCAAAGTCAAGCTATCAGCCAATACTGATCTTGATAGTGCAACCTATTTTTTAGGCCTAATGAAATATTTTTGTTCAAATCCTGTCTTTGCTCTTACCTGCCTATTGATTCATCTGATTATCTAATATATGTTCTGTATGATATTCTTATCTATTATAGTAATCAGCTACAACCATATTTCATTTAAAGTGATGAAATAAATAAGTAAACTACTTTGTTAGGTCCTCAACGTGAACTCAACTCACCTGGAATTGGTTTTGGCTGAAGCTGTTGGAGAAATTGCATCATTCATAACCATCATTCATGATCAGCATTCATGCTGGAAGCAGGACATACAGTATCCAATGATGGAACTGAGTGTGTTTTACATTTTGAATCAGTGGATTAAGGAAAGCCTGGTAATTACCCATAAACTGAATACACCTGTTTATCTTAACAATTGCACTTCAATGTAACCGATGTACACTGTCAACATGGTTCATAACTATCAGACATTTTGGGGGTTTTGGCTGGAACAAGGTTAAATTGCTTATTTATTGTGGCATCCAAATGGCAAAATGGTTAGTCCTGACTTTAAAACAATAGCCCCAATCAGGCTGTTCTCATGAACCATTTGTACAAAAAGCTATGAAAAGTATTGCACTGTAATTCATAAACATTTCATGTATTCGCTGTATGTACTACAGTGACTGCCGCTGTACAAGAACGCTGTTCTGTGTACCTTCAGAGTGTTCCAATCCAAACCACGATCTATTTCCTAAACCTACCTATTTGTTTTCTTGCCTAAACCTGACTATAATGTCCGCCAAAATGGCTGCCAGCTTGCAGAACCCTCAAAGTCGTCTTTTATCGGGCAAACTCATATTTTTGTTAGGCACTAAATGTACATTGATCAGCTTTAGGACAAACAACGATGAGAGGACCTTAAGTATGCAGAAAACTAAAAAAGTGCATTTTAATAACATTACAGCCTCTGCTGAGGAAGCTCAGACAATTTATGATTTGCAGATGTTTTCATGGTTTATGAATGAACTTTAAAAACACCTCTGTACACCCACAGTCTGTGATATAAGCGTCATTAATATTTGAGGCCTGCAATCTTAAACCAAAATAATCCAGGTGACATCACAAATGGTTATTTTTCATACTTGGAAAAAGCTTTTAAAGAGCCACAGGAAACATTACACAACTGTTTTCACAGGCTGAGTAGAACTAATCAAGACAAAACTCATACAACGTAGCACAACTAACCATTTTCATAAAGACAATGACCTCAATTTGACTTGTAGGCCCAAGTCACCAGAACCGAAATATTGAATATACACTTGTTACTTGTAATGTCTGCCTTTTGTTTCCTAATACTCAGAAACTGCATTAAAAGAGATCAAATTTCCTCTATGTACATAACGCCCCTAAAATAAATCCGGAGCTTTAATATTTCATTTTAAACACAATATAATGGAGCACAAAGGCAAAACTACACAACATGTTTCTCTGTCCAAATACGTATGGACTGCACTGTATGATGTGATTATGGCAGAGCATCCAGCAGTTGGAAAGTTACTATGTTATGATTATGTGGTTCTACTGCATTTTTATCACACATCCCTTCCAGCACAAAGAACATCAAAGTTTTGCCCATAAAACTTTTTATTACTCAAACTAACCACATATTACATCTAAAATCAGAGATTAAAATGCAACACACAGTTCCTACTCTTGAAGTTGGAGGAGTCTGCTAGGTATAATTTAATTTGAAGAAGTAAAAAAGAAGAGAGAGAGAGAGAGAAAGAGGGAGCGCCACCGTCTCATAAATGCAGATGGCAGCTAGTCGGTAGAAAAGCGTCGCTGTTAGCCCGTGGAAAACCCTGAGAACAAAAGCACGAGCATCCATCAGGCTGCTGTTGAATAGAGCTCCCTCTGGGGAGCCAGAGCAAACAGGCCTCTCTTCTCTCTGTCTCTGCTGTAGCACTTGCTACATAATAAGGATGAGCCCTCCTAGCCATCCGACTGTGCATGCAGAGTAAACAATTACGTCTCTTTTTACATGCTACGGAGAGAGCTTGAAAGCTTCAGTTGGATTCGGCTCCCACCTGGTATGGTTGTGTTAAATGAGTGAGAGTGTCGGAACGTCACCCTGACCTTGTTGGCAGAGATCTCTGGAGCGCTTTTATGTCACGTGACACTGGGAGTAACTAGATCCACTGCACACAGTCATAGGCTAAATGTAGATTTGAATCTTGACTGAGCAGCTGTTGGGAATGGTTTGTTTTTTCAATGGATAAGTCATGAGAATAACCTGAGATTTCTTGCCACGAAATTAGCGAGCCAGTGGCTGTTAAACTGACAATCATGCTGGGTTGAATTTGGGAAGGATGGGAATGATGTGAAAAGTTGAATTAAGTGGTTTAGCTATAAGGCACACTCATCTTTACTTCACTCTGCAGGGTGCTTCAGTGTTCAGAGAGATATCTCACATGCAAGAGGTCGCAGGTTCAATCTCTGTGGGAGCCAAGAAGGCCCATCTCCGCTCAATCATTAGCGCAGTGCTTGAGGAAGACGTTGAACCCCTACCTACTTTAATTGTAATTCACTCCGGATAAGAATACCCTCTAAGTGCTTAAAGGAAAAATCCACCCATGAATACCCTTACACTTTTATAGCAGGCTTAGTGAAAGTTCAATCAGGATGAAGACTTCATTGACGAATTAGGCCTTTTCCACTTTTATTTGCAACAGAACTCCTTTAGTTTGCGTCATCCAATCAGCTCAGCTTAAACATATCTAGTCCCACTCCCTCACACACTGGGGAATCAATCACAAATCAATGCGCCCTTGATTACTTTCAAAAGGCTTAATACGTTGCTGTCATTGTAGGCGTTGTTTGTGATCTTAACTCTATCATCACCTGTGTTGGGAGATTCTACCGTTGCAACTCCAAATTTTGACAATTAAGAAATGTTATTAAAATAATAGGTCTATTCCTTTAAGATGGAATTAACTCTCAACCTGAAGTATTTATTTTGTGAAGTTATTTCCAGCCAAACAGCTGACAAACTGCTGTTTCTGTGAGTAAATACCATGGCTGCATATCACTGCGGCTTATTGAGGCAACCTTTTTGCATTGCAATCAATAACTCTTACTCTGTGATCGCATTAGACACTGCCCTGTGTTTTCACTGGTGAAAAATTGCAAGTGCAAAAGGAGGCTTTTGCTCTTTTTTAGAAAATCTGATATTTACAGTTGATTATCTACACAGTAACACTTCAATAGCTTCAGTAGTAATGTCTGCATTAGATCAAGTATATCAAATCTGGCCAGCTACAAAGGGAAATTAGGAAAATACCTCATTAAACAATGAATTGAGCAGGGAATTTGTCTAAATAAATGCTTTAGATCTTAAGGGTCAATCCTACCTTGAAACATCAGCAAATGGCTGTGTCGTCCTTGCTTTCTTCAAGATAAAACACAAGGGTCCTATGTACAGTTACCCCTAAGATTTGGTTGTGAGTTATGTCATAAATGAGTTGTATGAGTATCTTCTTTCTGTTCCACGGCCTTGGAGCTCATCTGGAACAGATGAGAGAACAGCACATGTGCATTCTCAATAAAGGCCGACTTGTGAAGTGCAGACTACATTGTCTCCGGGCTTCAGTAGGACTCCTATGGGTTTCCCATTATCTTCCCTGAGATGACAATTTTAAACTCTGTCAGTTCTCCAGCTCCAACCAGGCGGCTGAAAGGAAGACAAGAAACCACAGAGGCAAAGGAGATGGGGGGGGTGAAATGTGATATCTTTAAGAATTTTCCTTTTATTTAGTATTGAATGCACAGACACTTTGTCCTTGTCACAGGCCAGCCATTTAAGATATTCTTTCCATATGAGTCTTGGGTGCTGTGGAAATTTGATGTTTTTTAGAAACTTAATTTTACAGGCGTGATGCTGAAAGAGAATTATTTGCTAATCTTGTTTGCCAACCCGGTCTCAGGGCCGTTTGTGAAATGGTTACGTTATTTAGATTAATTGATTTGTCAACAATAACACAATGTTCTCAATTATTTCGTGGTAGTCACCACAAATGCAAACGGTAAAAATGAAACTCCACGATCCGTGGTTTCTGGAGGACGCAACAACGAGAAAATGAAACTCCTCACGCCGGCGCATGGACAGCCACACGCGGGACGCGCTACAACAACTGGACAGTTGTGTTTACTAAAAAAACAATGGGGAAAGGTGGCCGGCGGGACATGACCCGCGGTCTCTGGAGTATGCAACAACTGGGAAATGAAACTCCACACGCGGTAAACAGTGACAACAACAGCCGCCCGGACACGCTAAAACAACGGGACGGTTGTGGTTAGGAAAAGAACAACGGGGAAAGAAACCATCTCACGCGGGACGCAATCCCCAGTCTCGGGGGTGAAAGTCCTGTGTTGTTTGACCAATCCACCACCCCAACCAACCCTCTTATGCGGAATGTTGGCTTTTCAATACTACTCGCTACTGTCATTGTGCGGTTATCACGAAAGTGCTTCCAATTGAAAAACTTTACTTTCAAATTTGTGCTCATCACCACAAACAAAACGAGAATATTGTGTCTGTGTACACTAATCAATAGATTAAATAACGTCACCATTACATAAACTGCCATAAGACTGGGCTGTGTTTGCCATACCCAAATAAAGCCATGTCTGATTTATGGCTTTGAAAGTCATCTTGCACACTTACACCAGCAAGGTTGATACGTTTCTGTAAAAAGAACAAGGCTTCAGGCCCCAGGCTGCATGTTTCCCTGTAAAAAAGAAAGGAAAATCTGTGTTGAAGCTGTTTTTACTCAGACCTCAACAGATTGGTGTTACTGCGCACAGACTCTGCTGAGAGATGGGACCTATTTCTCAGCAACAAGATAACCTGCCATCAGGGGAATGATCTTACAGGTATAACCTGAGAACAAGCCACATGTCTGGGCTTCATCCCAGCGAATGAGAATTTGGACATCTTGTGTCTTGTGCAAGAAGGGCCATTAATTATTCAAGTGTGAACTGTTATAAATGCAAACAGGTAGTCAAGTTGATACAGTGTCAAACAGGGTGGCATTAAGTCAGCTGAATTAATCTGGATAATTAGTGAATAATTGAAGGACCTCAGGATGTGTCGTGACCTTTTCTGTTGTAAGATATTTTATATTCTGAAACACGGTATTTTGATTCTTTTGAGACCAACAGAAATACTAGATTCACTTTAACCATGCCTTTAATAATGGCAATTACTTTGTTTCTCACCAAGCACCCTAAATAATGTGCATGTGCAAATAATGACTGTGTCTTCAGAGCTGCCAACCTTTCCAAAATTCTTGGAGTGGGATTTGGTGGGGCCAGCCTAAATTTACATAGGCAAACACTCTTCTTCATGCAGGTTTTGTCACAAACAGTATTCAAGTTTAGATTGATAACAAGGACAGTAACGCCGCCTTCACCCTTGAAATCAGATCCGTAGTACGCAATACGCCGTAAATGGAGGTCGTACTGCACCGTCGAAAGCGTCGGAATAGCAAAAGTAGTAGAAATTGGCGCTAATGGCAGATACAATGAGTCATTCTGTCAGTGTCCGAATGTCCAATTCTCTATGACCTCTCATCTGAGGGCTATAGAGATATAAACAAAAAGGTTACTGCGTAGAGAAAAGAATTGTTCTGAAAGCTGACTGAATGAATAACATAAATTCACAAGAGCTAGTGAGCTCAGGCTAGCTAATTTGCTAGCGTTGATTAGCTAACGCGAACAATTGTTTAACTGCCCTTATAACATTAGGAAATCATGAACATTAAAACAAATTATATGACAACTTATCATTATGAAATCATGTATTTTATAAAAAGTTAAAAAATCTGATTTGTTTGTCCTTAACATAGCAGAGCTGTCACCGTTTAGAAAAACCTTCGGAGTGAGATTTGGTGGGGCCAACCCACATTTTGTTGTGTACAAAGCAATTTTTTGGGCTCATTCATCATCATTACCTTCAGGGTTTACATTGGGATTTCTTATTTGCTAAGGCTCTCCTTAGGAGGTTCTGGTATCATACCCCTTCAGGAAATTGTTTTAAAGAATAAACCATTAAATGAAACTTTCTGGAGAGTTTTGTGCAGAGAAATGGAGAAATCGAGTCTTACATGGTATGTGAAAAACAGTAGGATTAAGAGCCTTTGAATTGGTGCGGTATCAACAGGTATTATGGCATTAAGCATTTACATTAACGTTAATCAGTCATTGTATTACACATTGTATTTCCTTGTTATAATATAAGAAATGACCCATACAATGTGCCAAACCAAAGTGCAGCATGAGGAGACAGTGCAGCATGTGACGGTAGCAACAGCTGAGAAGATTTGGGTCTGTGGTGACCAGGTCCACCTCACACAAACTGCCTTCTCCCACTTTCTCTCTTTAGTACCAAGCACACACGCACACGCACACACACACGCACACACACACACACACACACCAGTGGTTCTCAGTGTAGGAACCAAGGCTGCAAAGTTAAATTAACGTTGATCGGGGCGACCTCTCGCTCACCCAGTAAGAGGGTGCTCCCCATGTAGGCTGAGTCCCTTGCAGTGGCCCGGGTTTGAGTCCGACCTGTGGGCCTTTGCTGCGTGTCATCCCCCATCTCTCTCCCGCCTTTCCTGTCTATCCACTGTCACTCTAAAATAAAGACAAAAAATGCCCCCAAAAAAATTCTTAAAAAAATATGAATTTTGCTCTACCAAAGGAATCAACTAGGACCACTGAAATCTAAAGAAAGAGAAACACTGATTTACATGAAGTCTAAACTAAATAAATAAAAATAACCATTTTTTGGATACCAGTGGGACTGGTGGCCAAGCCTCTTTGGATTAGGCAGAGAGGGAAATTTATTCTTCAATCAAGGCCTTTCCCCACCACAAGGTCCAGCAGAAAATATACGGAAAAATACCAACTGCAAGACAAAAGACACAGCATGGCTCATTTTATGCATGTGTTACATCACAGTCTTTCTCTAACTTTTTTATGCCAAGGTCTAGTAATGTTTGGCCCTCATCATCTGTGCCCCACTTACTGTATGCATTTTTTGGGGAAAAGAAAGACTATTTCTTCATTTTATGAAATGCTGAATGAAATATTTACAGCTACATTTAGAGATGCCCAGAGTTCCCCAGTATCTGCCCCCCTGGTGAGCTAGGACAAACATCTGGACCAGTCACAGCTGGCCTGGCAACCCAATAGCACCAGATTTTGAGAGGAGAAATATAATTTTGAGCATTAAACACTGAATTTTTATGCACCTACTTCTACCCATTTCTACATCAATTTTTGCTGTAAACAATTGAAAATTTTAAAAATAAGGCCCTCAGGTCTTTTGTTGGGGACGCAAATCTCTTTAAATGTGCATGTGGCACTTATTCATGTGAATCATACATTTATTCATTTTAATGAATTTAAAACCCCCTGGACTTCATATCGCTCAGTTGTGTTTCATCAGATTTTTGCTCATGTTATCAACTTGCACATTCAAAATCTAACTCCTCCTATCTCTGTTCTCTGAGATTTGGAGAGTTGTAATATAGTCTGCTGTGCTTGTTATTGCTCCGCTGATATAATAATATCTCATTCAGACACCAAGGCCCATTTGGCTCTCTGACAAAGTTTAGAGAAGTGGCTGTACGCTGCTCTTCATCGGAGGTAGAGCACGGATGCAACGTGCACTGCCCACAGCAGAGAGAGTCCACTAAAATTAACTGAAGTTGGTAAACTTGCCAGCCGCCCTGCTCACCTCTATTTTTCCAGAGAGAGTAGACACAAAGCGACTGCCAGGTCTGTGATACTCAAATACATACCTTAAGCTGGGGAAATGCACCTTGGATAAAGAAATGTTCTCAATTTGCAACATTTAAAAAATTCCATGGACAGGGAGCGCTCTTGAACCCCCCCAATGTCTCTGAAAGCTAGTCGATCACGAGTGGCTCAACAGGTAGATCTGTAAATAAACTAATTTTTCAGAAATTTGCCCGACCGGGTTGACACGTGTGAGCGTGTGAAACCAGTCAGAAAGGTGTCACACAGCCAATGCGTGAGAGTTGGCAGCCATGGTCGTAGAAGCACAGGCATTTAATTTCTTTTACCTTTCTATAAGACAGTGTGAGACCTTGGTTAGGTCAACAAATCTTTCGAAGACCGCTGTTAAACATACTGGTTTCTAGTCATCAGCACCACACTGCAATTGACACCTAATCAGCATATCCTTCATCCCATTCCTGCCTTCACCACGTTACAATCAGAATAATAAGATAAGTTTTAACAGCATGTAGCCAAAGTCTAGTTGTCTTTCCTCTCAAAGTTAAAGCATATCTGGAGCCTGATTATGGTCTCATCAGTCTAACCCTGATGTGTCCATGCCTCCCGAACTTGGTTCAAACCTTCAAACTCCCTTCATCAACAGTCTTGCCTTTTCTTAAGCAGTAGGTAGATTAATGTGCATAACAAGTAGTCATCCTCCAAAGACATTACATGCTACAGCACCCAGTCCTCACAAACTGAAGCCCATTCTACACATTCATTGTTAAACAGCTTTACGTAGTAATTAACCAGTGGAGCGTCTTAATCAGTTGGATTGGTCAATAAACAGACTTTACCCTGCCAGCTCCAGAGTACAAAGTCTGTATAACGTCTAATTAAGCCCAAGTGGGGACAGGGCAGGTCATTATTGATAGAATTCACAGGGAGCGAGTGGGAGTGGTGATGACGTTTATATCATGTGACATGCGCAAACTGGAAGAAAAAAACATCCGAGGGGTCATTTACACAAAGATACTAACAATAATGTCTAGCTGGAGCAAAAACAGGAATTAGCAATGTTCAAATTCGTCAGACAAATTGAAGGAGCGGCAAGAGACTTGGTTGTTTTATGACCAAATGACAGACCAGCATCGTGACAGCTATGTATCATGTTCTGCATCATGCACGCTCTACTCAGGAGCCCCCCCTCGCCTAAACCAGACAGCACATTTCCAATCAGTGAGAACGCATCTAGGACGGACAATCTCCTGTTGTGTGATCCATGAGAAAGGGCTTGGGTCACTACCTGAAACTTGTGGAAGTTTCTGTACAGCGAGAGAGGAACTGTTGGAAGTGAGACTTTGTTGAAACAAAATAAAGACAGCTGCACAACTGAATCAAAGTTTGGTCTTTGGTGAAGTTTTATTTATTCCCTGCAGAGAATAACCGAGTGACAAGAACAGTTTTCACAGCGCGTACATCACCTACAGTGAAAAAATTAAAACAGTAGTATCCTGCATTATATCTTGTCCCCCCTGAGAAAAGAATACCTTGTTGGGAAAACAGTCTAATCTTAATATAACAATCAATCTTTCCTGGCAGACAAGTTGGAGTTTTCACGTCTTTCTGTGTCCGCCCTTTATGTGTCAAAGTTCTCTACTGGTTGTTTAATCTTAGCTGGAAAAGAACAACCTGTGTCTTTAGATCTTTAGACCTGGGACCTGCTGTGACAAACATAGCTTCTGTCAGACTTTATGGCATTTGTCCTTGGAGGAAAAATGCAAAGACTAACAGTCATCTTCTACTTCAGGGAGGACACACAAAGAGAGATTTAAAAGTCATACACCCTAAAAAGAATGGTGAATAATTATATGAATGATCAACAATACAAGCATATTATAGAAATGAAATCATGCTTTAATTAAATTCTTCCTATTGAATTGACTTAATCTGGACTTCATATGAGAATTAGCTTTAGACAGTAGATTACCCAAGTTATTTCACAGCATCAGGTGCATACTTTTACAACTATAAGAAATCAGAACTTATGTAAATAAAGCCAAGCTCATTGTCTTTTCTATACAATCACACTGTATTTCCTTGGCGTGGAAAGTTTTTAGCTTGCATAAGATTGGTGTGATGCAAGAGAGCTCACATTAGCCAAACTTAATCTGTTTACCTGGATTTCTTATTCAAGCTAATATCCCTGTCCTAAGGGGAGTCCTTTTGTCCTCGTAAATAAAGCAAACTCACGATTTTATTATATTGGAAACAAACCTAAAACTAATTTTAACTAATTTGGTCAGATGTGAGATTTTCACAAATTAGAGGCAGACATGTTTTCCTGAAGATAATTAGCCCTGCATACAGTAAATATGACATCCACTGGCTAGAATTAGCTTGTGTCGCTTTCTATAGATCTGACTTGACATGGCAATCGGCCAAATTTACACAAAAATATTAATCTCAAAACAAAAAACGCAATTGTGAGTGTGACAGGTATTAGACACGTCAGACGTGGCGGTGTGCCTGCGTTCAGGTTAGAATGTGATCTCAATTTAATTATATTGAACGATAAGTTCCACAGCAGCCATTTCCAAGGGGCTGTGTTTACATTAGTGGTTTACATAATGTTGTTTACATTATAATAATACAGGCATTATAGAAAAAGAGGGGGGGTGTGAGTGCCTGTTCCACTATAATGAGGCAACACGTTAAACTGGGAAAGAAATGAATTAGATTAAAATAAATACAGTTATTTTATAATAGAAAATTGTCCGAATTATAAATTAGGTTTAAAATAAAAAGCAGCAAATACCTGAAGGCAAGGTCAAGATTTCAGGGGCAGCCTGGTATCGACCTAAAAGAAAACGTTACTTAGAAACATGCACGTCTTTTTTAAATAGGAGCAGAGAAAGCCATAACCAACAGCATTAGCCTACATATTAGTTTTTTAGACAACTGGTTTAGTGATACAAGCATATTAAAAGAAGTAGTTAACTCATCTAATGTATGACGTTTAAGGGTCCAGCAGTTTTTCTCCTTTATTTTGTACTTTTCTTTTGATATAAGCATTCAATAAAGTGCAGTGCAATTTCAATATTTCCCATTTACTGTGAGTTCCAGCTGCCATTGCATTGTTCAAGCTATCAATACATAAACTATTATAAGAAAGGGGGTTTATGTATGCACAATAGGGTCTGAGAAGAATTTTTGCCAGTTTCACCATGTATTAATGTATTAAATAAACTCATTGCACTAACCATTACAGCACTTCACCCACTTATACACGTGGGTTTTTGCAGCCATACTGCATATTTTATATCCTCTGTCTCATAAAGTTCCCATAATTCAGTCACCGTCCTGTGAAAAAAACATGTACCTCAAAGTTTGCCTAAAACAATGGTAATCTCCAAATTTGGACATGCATGGTGCACATTGGACAGCACCACCACCTGCTGCCAGCAGGATTTCTTAACAAGTGCAAACACATTTGAGCTCTTTCCTTGGTACCTGCTGGAGTTACACCCTTTTTGGGAATATTGTGTGAAATTAGCAGTAACTTATAATTGGAAATTAGAAGACGTGAAGTTGTAGTTACAGTCTGCGGTTCAGCAATGAGCATATTCTGAACAAACAGCCCTAATATTGGACTAAGAAACAAGGAACAAGGAACGGTTACTGCATATAAAACCAAGATAGAGTTTAGAAAAGGTAAAATTACATCTAGAGCAAACAGGCAAGTGGCACTAGGATGTACTCTGTTTCACTTTATTGAGTTTTAACATTGTGACTTTCTAAATAGAGTGTTGGGGCGCCTGGGTAGCTCACCTGGTAGAGCGGCCTGCCCATATTCAAAGGCTCGACCTTCGCCACAGCGGCCCCAGGTTTCATTCAGACCTGCGGTCCTTTGCTGCATGTCATTCCCCCTCTCTGGCCCCTTTCCTTCCTATAAAACTGTCCTGTCAAAGACCTAAAATACCCCAAAAAATTATCTTAAAAAAACAATAGAAATAAAAAGTGTAACCAACCTAAATAGTGTTGTGATTATGGGATGGGGTACAGGCTGCGGATCATTGCATAACTTCTTTCTCTCAGTACAACATCAAATCAATGCAGGGAAACAGAAACAAGGTGCAGTAACCTCGTATTGTGTTCCAGTGCCTGTAAATGTAAATTGTAAAAACTGTAGAAAAATATACATATCACTTCTCGCTGCAGTGATTGTGAACACTCTTTAACCTTAAAATGAAAAACAAATAGGGGGTAACTAAAGTAAACACACATGAAATGCAAGTTTTTTTTCATGTGATGCTGTTTTTTTTTCAATCAGTGGTACCATTTTTAAAGTCAGGGAAAATCTCCCATTGCAGTCTTTGATGCCTGACAAATCAAACGCTGCACAACTCGTGCATTGGCTGAGGTATATATATATATAAGCCAGTGGGAAATACACCCTCAAAACAAAGCAATTTCAGGGATATCACATGCCTGCAGCTGATTCCCTCACACTAAATCTGTTCAAGATAAATAGTTCATTTTTTTTCCAATTGGAAATGTTGTGTAAAGCTGGTCTAGTTTCTCTGAAAGCAGGAAATGATGTATTGCCTTGGTAACCTCACCAAACAAACTCCTGTCCTTTGATTGCCCTTGCTATCAACCCAATTGAGATGTTTTCCTCTTGAATTTGCCTGCTCTGCTCCGTTGTTTTGACAAATATTCTGGCTGGCCTGTGCTTTCACAGCTTTGATTATGTTGTATTTGCTCTAAGGTGAGGGAGAAAAATACATGATAGGAAACATTCTTCCCACCAATGTGGAGACCTGTTAGAATATATCATTTATTACATGAATGCGTTATCATTGCGGCTCTATTAAAATGCTGGCTTGTTCTCATCATCATAATTACTCTGCTGTGGATAATATGTGTCCTTTGCACTTTGACTTTATTGGATCATCATTTGTGAGCTCTAATTGTACATGCCATTTTTTAATTAGCAAGTTATCATAGGAGGTTACATTCCAGATGTGCATGACACTCCTAGCCGCAGACCTAATATATTTAGCACAGGGATTGACACCTTACACCCCCAGTGAGAACACCTATTTTAGTGGGCCGGCAATGAGGAAACCACCCCGTGCACAGCTGCTCTGGCAGATCTGCTACTGTTCTGGCTGTCAGCGATGCAGCTTTTGTTGAGCAGATGAAAGAGCATTGGACTGCTGTGGCTCACTAAACCTGCTAATTCATATAACGAAGTTGAGGGAAGAGTCAGTGACCTGATGGCCATACTGTGGATCTGCATAAAAACTAATCTGGACAGTGATTTCTCTCTCTCTCCCTCTCTCTCTCTCCATTTCTCTTTATCCCTGACACTTAATTTCACAAGCAACTCAGTCTCAAAAACATTTAATAAGATGAGTATAAACTCAGAAAGAGCTAATGTGTGGGCACAATATGAATATGAGGAGACTCTAACAAGAATGGATTGTGTGAAAACTGCAGAAATTATACACATGATTGAGTTTAGGCAACAAAAGGGTGAGGACAAATTACATTTTCGATGCTAATTACATGTGCAAACATATACAGTTTGTCTTGGCATTTGTTCACATCCCTTAAAACCACCATTCATGAAAACCATCCATTGTGACAGAAATCTTCACTCCACCCATGACCAATTAACAAGCAAGACAAGTGATGATGGAAATTAGCAAAAACATTGCCATTGTACACAGCTCATGTACTCATACTCTACATTTATACTTGACTTAAAAGTTTTAATGAATTCTGTTACATCTCAAAAAGAGTTTTTAATCTACTTTTTCTGCAGTCACACACACACAGTTTTGTTTGAATATAATGTCCATGGAGAACCCTAACCCTAACCCAACCCTAATCCTAACCCTAGGAGCAGGTTGGAGGTGTGAAATACCTTTGAAATGGAGCCAACACATCAACTTTTGACTCACAGTGGCTATATGTGTTTCCCTCAATGACATTTTCATCACACTCTGCCCAGTGCCTAAACGTAACAAAAACCAGTGTCCAAGGCAAGCTCTCAAACTTTGAAGTGAGTCTGTGCCTGTCGCTAATATCATGTTCTTCTGCCATAGTGATTCAACTTGCCTGTCAAATCAGCAAATGCTGTAGGCAAACAAATGTTTTAAGTGGTTGGAGTGCTAACTAGCTTCTATTTTAGAAAATGTCAACAGCAAATCATACTGTGTATCCCATAGTTTGTGTCTTCTTCCTGGATAAGTCCCGGCTTGAAAAATGTTGAGCGACTCAACACAAGCCACACAAACACTGCCTCCCTCTATAGACAACAGAATCTAGCCACAACAGTCCACAGTGTGATCCCTCGTAGGATGATGGGCAAATGGAGCAGAGATGCCCGACTCTCAGCAGTTTAGTTTTTACCATCTGTCTAGTTCTGCTGCTGCTCAGTGTCAGTCTAATCCTTGGTTCTTGGCGTGCATTAATCATATTGTGGTGAGAACATTTTGTGTGTGAATTGGGGGTTAGTTTTAGTTAGTTGTACCATTTTTGTACTTTTTTTTTTGTACTCATGCACTTTGTACTCTATATTAATGGTATGTTATGTAAATATATGCATTCTGGAGCCACTTATCTTCTGTTGTACTCTGACATTAATTGTATCTCATTATCCTATGTAAATGTAATATTTATGTTTTATTTTGTATGAAGTACATTCGTATTAAGGAATGTGAAAGCTGTTGGATTTAGCGGCTGATTATTTAAAGGCACACCTGACAGCAATCAAGCACAGAGCTAATCTGATGAAGTAACATGTGAAATACAAAGTTTGCCGCTTTTTTAATGTTGATGCTAATCAAATAGTCTTAATCATTGAATCCTAGTGTGCACTCGAACGTATACTGGGGTTTTTGGCACATAATTGATGATACAAGTTATAAAGACTTATCAACTGTGTTTCTTCAATTTGAATTACAGTAATATGCAGCATGTTGGAGCTTATTTTGCATTCCGGTTAACTGTTCCAATAGAAGTGATGTTAACACCAGGGATGGGGTTGTTCAGACAGAGTCCCATCAAAAAACACCCCATGACACCTCAGAAGATGTCAGCATAAATGCTGCAGTGGTGTTTGTCAGCTGAAAACCTGTGGAGAAGAAGCCTGTCACAGAGGATTTTTGGAGACTTACTGTCACTGGAATAAAGAAACCCACTGTCATGTTTTGGAAATGGCTAAACAAAATTCATAGCATTTTTCATCCTGAAATACATAAAGGATACGGCAAATTTAGGAGGTCATATCATGGAATAAAAAGATGGAAAAGGAGAAATGTTCTTTTTGTTTTCATTTTTACATTGTGTTTTCACTTTTTACATTGTGCAAGAATTTCTCCCATCAAGCGTTGACAAATATATCGCAATCAACTCTCTCTCGACACACACTTCAAAGAACGTATAGCATCTACGGTACCCACCACACTTCAAAAAGTGAAAGTTTACAAAAAGCCGTCAATTAGTCGTGGTTGTTGGAGTGCATGTCAGAGAGTGGTGGGCTCGCGCACCCCCCGACGGAAAAGAGAGAGAAAGAAAAAGAGACTGCAGCGGTCTGGAGGATAATTAACTAGTTGGGATTTGGTGAGTGCGTCCAAAGCAGCTCCAAGGTTCCCTCTTTCTTTCTGATGACGCCTGTCTCTTGCTCTTGTTAATATCTGTTTTCTTTTTCTGGGCAAAGAAGAAGTCTTCCTTTCCTGAAATTTGGATCTTGAATGCTTGTGGTCCTCCGTTTCTCCTTCTTCAAACTTGCCAGGGCCGGGAAGCCATGATATCCATTAGTAGCAGCTGGAAGATGAAAATCCAAAAGGCGGCACAGTATCTCCTGTATGTCCCTTACCGGCTAACGTATTTTAAAGTGGCCCATAACTATGGAGAGTCTACCCCAGTTCATGGAATTACAAATGTAAAATTTTAAGCCAATAGGAATAAGTGAAGTTGATGGTTGTGGTCAAAATTCATATTTAAAGGAAAAGTTTGCGAAAGGGCAAAACAGATTGTGAAAATGAACAATTACAAACGTTACACGATGTAGCTTTAAAAATGTTTAATTCTGAGTTGAATTATGGGACACACCAGCCAACAATCTGAAAACACCAGCCAACAAGCAAAAAAAGAAAGTTAAATGGATTAAACAGATGATATGGGGTGTGTGTGTGTGTGGGCGCGCATGTGTGTGGGCGTGCGTGTGTGTTATAACCAGGTGGAAAATTTGCACTGTGCGCTTCACCTTCAAGTATCACATTCTTAAGAGTTGAAAATGAACTTCTCACCCTTTCACACATAGACGGTCTGGGTTAGATCATTAGATTAACACGAGGTATGTGATTTGTAAATGACAAAATCATTTTTGAGCATACTATCATTGTGCATTTAGTTCTAAAAATAGGTCACATTTTGAAATGCAAAACACAATTGTTTTTTTCAGATTTTATATTTAAAAAATGTTAAAGTACATTCACTTTTGTGTGAGTATCTGAGCTCTGACACGTCTTACTCAACAATCAAAAACAAGCATCAGTATATCTTCATCTAATCTCTCAGTTTTACCTGATGATACATTTCCATCACAGCAAACTGTTTCATTGTTCTGAACTACTTGACCCTGTTATTAACATAAGCTCATTGCACACTTTCTTTGCACTTAAACCTTGTCAAACATTCAGGGGGGAGACTGATCCCTCCGATGGGTAAAGTAAGCCTGACAACTACCACATCAAAACGTCTCGATCTGGCTAGCTCGCTTCTGCTCTAAAGAAGTGTGTGCATGAGTCACATGAAAGTCTAATGCTTCCTAATTCAAGTGAAGAAATTTCCCAAGGCTAAGAAAACACATCGCATTCATTATTCAGAAATGCTTAATATGTTTATTATGATGGCAGACATCCATATCTGCCTAAATGACCTTTATAGCGCTCAAGTGTGTCCTAATGGAAGTATTTAGCAAACTGCTCCTTATAAATCAACATCACCACTTTGCTGCTTCCATCCGTGATTGTGAAATATTCCAATCAACAATCAAACCCGGTTTAAATTGCTTGAATGGAACACCTGTTTCTCCTTTAAATTAGCTTCTGTGGTTGCATCTGTCTGTGGGTTCAACATTTCCCTGCCGTTTTAACACTGCAGTGCTGAAGGCATCCTCATTATATATGATACTCCAGCCTGGGCTATAACAACGCTGCTCTCGAAGCAATGAGCAGTCTGAGATTGAACAGGATGAACGTCAAAGCATTTCTGTCATTTAGCAGTCTACTATATAATTCAACTATCCCATGTGTTATTAAACTGCTCGTGTGCTATTGCTGGCCAATATTCTCAAATATGCAGCTGTGGAGTTCAAATTTATGATAAAGCCAGTTCTCATTAAGATATCTCAGGTTGCTTTCACACCAGTGCTGTTTTGTGCGGACACACTGATATGTGTGCTCTTTTGGTGTGGTTTGTGGGCTGGTGTGAAAGCTGTTTCAATTAAATTCAATTCGAACTCTGTTGTAGAACAAGCGAAAAACAGTGAAAGCGACGCTGGTCTGCTTCCAAAGACAACCCTGAAATGCTTAGTATGTGTGGTGTACGCAAAGCAGACCAACCAAAACATTGTAAAATGGAAGGTGTGTGTGTACGTTTAATTTTCAAAGCTTCAATATTGTTTTCTTCTTGATCCTTAACCTGGGTGGTTGAGCTACACTGTGCAGTATTATGTACGTGCAGATTTTGACAATGGCTTTTACAAAAAAAAACATCCTAATGTTTTCTCTATGCTTGTCTTAAATGTGAGTTAAATGAACACGCAGTTTTTCATGATTCTGGATTAGTTAATGAGGGAGGAGTAGTGGATGTGATTTTAAGGTTTATTTTTCACTAAGTAAGTGAGAAGAAAACATCTCAGACACAAATTATTCAGAGAATTTCTATGCCTTAAACTTTCAATCTCCTATATAATTATGCCAAAGTTATGGATAACCATGGTAACAGGCACATGCCAGCACTACAGTACTGTATTTGTATACTTATACATTAGAGAGCAACAATGGACTGCATATGTAACTTATCCTTTGGCTAACTCTGGTTAAAATTGTAGATGGCCCATGATAAAAAAAATAAACTATACCAAACTATAAAAGTAGTTAAAACAGGTGTGTTTTAGCAGGTCCTCATTAAAAGTGTAAGAACCACAGTCTATTTGACAGCAGCCACCCCCACAAGAGGCTTCTTTTTCCACATGTTCTCTATCTCTCTGTCACTATATATAATGTTTCGAGGTCTCACTGCAGTGGAAATAAACTTTTGTGGTGTTGTATTTGTCTGTCCACATCTGAATGTCTGATTTAGTGAGAGCTGATGTCTCTCAGGCCATTTCCATCACAAACGTTTTGTTGGAAACACAACTATTAATAATGTATTTGACATACATAGCACCTTTTACATGAAAGTCACAAAGTGCTTCACAAAAATAAATAAAGAATTGTTAACATACAGTGGGCTACAAGGGCTGTAAATTCAAAAATGCTATCCCCACCTCGGCCAATCCTTGTTTCCACCCCCTACCCCCAATCAGAAGGACCCTAGTTCAACGGGCCACTGATTTTCTGGATTCTAGAGACTTACAGTTAGCCTCACTGCCTCTCCACTTGATCTCTGCCACAGCTTCATTACCCATTGACTACAAAGGATTTCTTCTCTCTAGTGACTCACATACTTTGATCACCCGGCCCCTAGTAGTCAATGTTTGTGTGTGTTTGTGTGTGTGTGTGCGTGCTCGCGTGTGTACATGTCACAGCTTTATTGTCCTCATAGCTCATTAAAGCTCTCCTCTGAGGGATGCAATAGCAATAAACACAGTAGCAGTGGCATGCGAAACGCTGCCTTCCCTCTGCTGACCACCACGACAGGATCGATAGTCTCCATGGCTGGGGTGATGACCACAGGGTCACTCATCACATCAGACAGCTGATAACGTGGGAGGATGCAATTGTGGCCGCCTGAATGAAGTTTTAATTCAAGCTTTTTATTGGAAAGAACGCTGTGGTATTGCCCTCCAGAGCAGCACTGCTCAGATTGACCTTGCCGCCTTAGGGTTGACGTTTCTTCCTCAGATCTTTTCCAATTCCTACAGAGCAGCTCAGGATGCACAGTAATTGTTTGCCTGTAGTGCTATGAATCACATTTACTGAATTCAAATTTGAGCTGCCAGTTCAACAGGGACAGTGAGACGGTGTGAGAGCGAGTGAACTTGTAAACACACTTCAAAATGATAAACTAACATGCCTGCTAGGGTCCGGCCTGTACTTCACTGTGGTGTGTTTTTAACATGCTTATGTTTAGCAGGTATAATTTAACATGTTTGCTGTTATGTTAGTGTATATTTGAAAAAACCTGAACAAAAATGTACAGTACAACTTTCCAGTTTTAAACAATTATATTTTACATATTTGGGTATTAGTTGTAATAAGTAGGTCTGTTAGTATAGTATATACAATTGTATGGATTTCTATTATATTTTTATGTTGTTGACTGGTGCAGTACTTGTGCTTATAAAATGTTTATTGTATGCACCAAACATCAAGGCTAATTCATTGTAAGTGAAAACATATTTGGTAATAAACCTTCACCAGAGGGGCATCTAAGCCAATCAGGACAAATGAGCTGTTGTCAGGGCAACAATAGCCCATACCTGTGCAGGTCCCTGTAAGCAAGTATGATCTTCAATACTAATTTAGCAGCCAACATGATGTGTAAAGATAAAAGAAAGCAGTTATATGACATTTAACATTATATAATACAATAGTAATATCTTGCTCCAGTTCACAATTTTGCGGGAACCAATCACAAACTGGCTTGTCTACCTGGCGCACTATTGGTGGGTTTGACACAATTACGATGGAGAAGCCTCTTCTTTACATTCAACATAGCGGCCACCAAACGCCACCGAAGAGCAAAATACCCAGATCGTTGGTCTGATTGGTTGAAGGATTATCCAACTGTGTACAGAGTCATTTGAACTATGCCCATTGGTCACACCGCTTGTGCAGAGAAAATACAGAGAAGACTCCCCAGACCAATGCTTACTTTCAAATCTATTGAGCTTGGCTTGGTCTAGTGATGCCCAGGCATATGTTCCGTACAGTATGTCCTGGACATGTGCTACAGTTGAACTCCTGCCGAGTTGTTCTTGAAGAACATTTCACTTCAGCAATCCACTCGGATTCAAAGCATCCAAAGTCCGATGGGGGAGGAATACTTTTTTATGAGCAACATACATGCGGTGTGATTATAAACACTACCATAGGTAAAGCAACTACTACCAGTTCCATTAATTCTTATGTCTAATGTGGCAGCTGCAACCAGTGGAATGCCTGTACATTAAAGACTGTGATCTTAATTACCCAATGTGATTAAGAACTGTGAAAGGCTTTCAAAACCCAGTCATTATGGCACATTCAAATTCAATCTACCAGCAGGCAAAGGCTATTACAGCCAGCATGGATTTTGATTACTGATTATATGCCTTGATGATCTCTCGCCTGCACAGTGGTGCACATAACTAGTAAGGAAGAAATTCCACCTTCTACAGCCATATTCATTGTTACTTCTCCCTTTTCACCTGCTGGAGCAAACGTCTCCCGTCTACCTTAAACTTTCTGACAATGGACTGCATGGGGTTGTGTGTTTTTTGTTTATGGATGAGGGGAGTATGCATCTCTATGTGCAGTAGAGCTTTCCCTTATGGGAGCCATCCTATCATTGCATCTCCAGTAGTAAGGAGTGTATGGATAGACTGAAGGTGAGACTGAAAATGATCTGCTAGGCCCAGCTAGTGACTGTGAAATAGAAAAGGCTGAGAAAAAAACCCAGGGGGAATGGAATTGTTTACGATTGACCATTGCTATTCACGCATATTGACTACTGACCTTCTTATTTTAGATAATGGTGTGAAGAGAACACTGACACGACGTGGAAAGTCATGATGGTTGGAAAGTCATGGTCAGACCGTGCACAGTAATAATCAATGGATAAGAGGCTTTCATGGTCCAGCAGTGTGCAATTTAAATAACTGCAGCAGTCATGTTATCAAAATGTCTCATCTGAATTGAGGCGGATTTCCAACTGACAATTTGTAGTGTTACTGATGAAAATGAAATCTAATCAAGAAACAGGTTTGAGGCTACCTTTTATTTGGGTTGATGACCTTCCTGAAAGGACAGACAAAGACACATTTCTCAACAGTCACATCTACTACACACTTTCCTTTTAACTGAGAAGCTCTGGTTGCCTTTTGATGTGCTACAAGAAATAGGTTGGTAATAAAGGAATTTCATGCTAATATATACTTACTCTTGTCCTCATCAGTATATGAA
This sequence comes from Etheostoma cragini, assembly GCF_013103735.1. Lineage (NCBI taxonomy): Eukaryota > Metazoa > Chordata > Actinopteri > Perciformes > Percidae > Etheostoma > Etheostoma cragini. Next base: position 19,603,749 of record NC_048428.1, read on the forward strand.
GGGTATTTAGCGCCGACTGTAATAGAAAGACAAAAAAAAGGACAATGTCAGTGTTTTGTGTGCTTTCTGTAGATCTAGGCTGGCAATTCACCCCGGCACCAGCTGTGATCGTGCAGCCTAAGCATAAAAGTGTCCAACCATTTTTGCCATTTTCTCCTGCCGGGACACACAGTTATTGCATGAACAGCACTTACAGTACAAGAAAATGCAGTGACAAAAACCTTGAGGAATCTATCAAAATAAAGTAAGTGGGCTGTAATTATTTGCTAAAATGTGTGTGTGTGTCCTACTCTTATGTAATCTACGCTGCAGTGCAACACAGCGGCTCTCCTTCATCCTCGGTTTTAGCAGGCCCATTTTGTGTTGTAAGAATCCCATGGAAACAGGGAATGGAGAGTACTGCGCTAATCCCATTTTTGCATTTAATTACCCACTACTTCAGAATGCTCACTGCACCCTGGCTGCAGAACTGTTTGCAAAACCTAGGAATACCACTCCACAGCACACTCTCCCCAAGGGAGAAGGGCTTGACTGAGCAATTGTTCATACTCTTCACATACGTGTCAGATTAGCATATCTGGCTGCCTGCACAGACATTAAATGCAGGTGAAGCACAACCAGGGTATTATCACTTTGTTTATAACACAAAAGCAGCGTGTGCGTGCTCTTCCACTCACTTCATTTCCCACTGACAACATCAGGCAGCATGCTTTGCATACTCGTGTTTTTAATTGCCTGCTAGGATTCTGCATTCTGACCCATAATCTCTGTTCTCAGCTGCTTGTAAGCCATTTTTCTTTTGTGCCGTCTTTTATAGAGATGTGTTGTTTTGCTTTTGCTCATCAAAGGGTTCACAGAGCACCGTCTGCATTATGCACACAGATGTTTATGTGCCAGAGTATCATGTTAATTTCAGTGCTGAGTCAATGGAATTGAATGAGTGATGATGAATGAATAGTCTTAATGGTGTTGCGTGTTTATTCTGAAGGCTATAGCTGACACAGTCTTTTATCGTGAGCACAAAACCACAAATGATAACAGAGTAACCTGAGGAAAATTCCACAACAGAAAGCAGTTGGTTACACGTCGGTCACAAAGTTTACCAGTTTACTAGTAAACGCAACATTTTGTCCCGTCTGTGTTTTTCAGACCACAGCAGTGACCAGTGCAGGTTGTGTCTGTTAGCTCACAGGGCTCTAGGGCACGAGTCATATTTTTCCTTGGTTGCACCGGTGGCCTAAAGTCCTCGCATCCGCTGCCTCTTCACAAACAAAGGAATGTTGCTTATATCGATATGGTTTAATTTTGCGTTGCACAACCCATTTCTTCTGTAAAGCCGTGCCTGCATTGAGAGCATGAGAGATAAACCTGTCTTTGTACCAGTGTTTCTGCCGGTAACGCTGCTATTGCAGCGGCCACGGCGAAGAACACAGAAGAAGTTATTGAATGCAACTAACTTCAGTTGGTAGAGTAACAGCGTGTGAGACGGAGCCTGCTGGACCTGGACCAGAGATGTGACCCATGGCCAGAATAACATAGTTCATGAAAATGCAGCGCAGTGACGATTCAGACATTTCACACACACGATGTGACTCGCCATTTGACCCGTGCTGGACCCTTTCATAATGAGTCAGCCGTCTCTCTGTGAGTACGTCCATCGCACTCCCCCTCTATCCCTCGCTCTATTGATTAATTGTTGTTGAAAACAAGTGAAGGAGCTTTCTCAGAGATACATTTAAAAAATATATGTATATATGTATCCTACACTATTTATTTCAGATAGCTAATTTTCATTTACATGTGTAGCAGCTGTATGTCTATACAACATATAACTTCAACATAAGAAGAATGAAGCATAATATGGATGTGAAAGCAGTTATAAATAGCCTATGTGACAATAAAATTAGTGATCTCAATATTGATCAAAATAATTGTGATGATCATTTTGGCCATAATCGTACAGCCCTAAAACATCTAAATTGGAAGTCATCTTTGTGTATATTTTTTTCATTGTATGTGCATTTACATACTGAAATCACCAAAGCTGCAAAATTATACCTGGCAAGGGAAAAAGATGCAGCAATATCAGCACACTGACTATAAAAGGCAAATGGCTAATTTTACCTCTACGAACAAAGAAGAGCCCAAGGATGGGACTTGAATAACACAACAAAAGGATAAAGAAACAGTAGTCTGCATTATGGATAACAATTTTATATCATACAACGATCCAATTACATGGCCAACAAAGTAAGAAACCATCCTCAACTAGAGGCAATTATTAATTCAGGACAACACTTCAGGGGAAAGAATAGGCTCCCTTTCAACACTGCATGTGTAAACACCAACTAATATCCATCCGTGCCAAAAAACATCCTTCTTCGTCCCCCTTAAAATCAACAGACTCTCACAACGTTAGCAGTGTGATTAGGCTATTTACAATTCACAGCAGTGCCAGTCAGAATATACCAACAATTGAAGTTGGAAAGACCTAATTAGTGGTGATACCTCTAAACACACAGACTGTGCGATAGCATGCTGATTACCACACCATCGACATGCAGTCAGGCATCTCTCCGCCTGCTGTGTTCCCTTACTTTGACACTTACCTGATAATGCGTTGAGTCAGTAATTCATTCATTCATAGCGCCTGCTAACACATGTAAACACCAGACCCTTGCCAAGGGCCTCCTTCCTCCTCACTTAGTCAGGTTTCACGCAGGTTAATCCAGCAAGGGTTTTCTGTTGAGAAGCCAAAGGCTTGTAATAGGATCTGGGAGAGCGTCCGGATGTGCAGTAACACTGTTAGCTCCTATTTGTATGAAATAGGGCGTACCTCAGATGATCGTCTTATGTAAAACACTGGATAAAGAAATGGATACGATTTTCTTGCAACACATTTACTTAAAGTAAATTAGCTTGCTGTATTTGATGTTGTAAGAAATCCCACCCTTGGATTTTTCCCCAAACAGCTATACATAAATCTATAATATTTAATAAAATGAGCAAATCCCAGAGACCATGGTTTACACTTTTTACATCCACCGTTTGTGGATGCAAAGTATCCTTATTCTAGGTGAGAAAAAGTGTCAATTGAAAGAAAGCAGAACTATAATGTGCCCTTCCTAGTTGCTGGTTCTTGCATTTCATACGATACTAATGAAAAGCAGTGACTGCATTGGATGTTGGACAGGCCCATTATTCGCTTTCATCCCCTAAGCCTTCTTGTCCTTCTATTCCTTTACCACCATCATCATCATCATAATAATCTTCTTTCTCTTTCCATTACCTATTTTCTCCTCATTTTCTTCAGCGGGATAAAGAACACAGAATAAGAGATGGTTTTAAACTACTGTATATGTTATGGGTTTAATCTCCAAGTCAAATGTGTTGCCGACTTGTCTACAAAATGTACATTGGTGTTCAAAAGTCAGATAAAAAGGGAATTGAACTAATATCATGAATAATCCCTATCCTGTCTGCGAGGCAATTTTTAAGAATTATTTTGCGTGACTAAAATAAAAAATAAATTGTGTAGGTCAAAGGTGAGGTCCCATCACACACACAGTTTCCAACTCTTTGCATAATGATGTAGATCTGTGTTGCTATGGCTTCCTGCATGGCAATATGTGAAAGCCATCATGATAAAATCTCTCACTGCGTGGCCGCTCTTTTTCTCATCCATAAAAACACAGACCCCCCCACAACAGAATGACCTACCATGCATGCAAGCAGACATCAGTGGAAAACACAGATTCTTTTGCAGTGGGGGGCAGGTTTGTTTGGACAACACTGCAACTCAAACAAATCTATTCATTCACCTCCATTCACACACAATGAGGCATATTTTCAGTTGTGATTGAACTCTATTTTTTGAGGAACGATAGGGCACTTAACATCTACAACAGGTCCACAAAATGAATTTTACAAGAAATTCTTCATAGAAATACCAAAAGGCAAACATCTATAGACTATTTCCAATTTATTTTACATTACACTGACTCACTTTAATGTTGAACCATTTCCAGATGTTTTATATCGGGACGATGAGCTGACAGAACTGACAAGTTGAACGTTGTCCAATTAGAGCCGACCCACCGCGGGGACGTTTTTGGTGGAGCTGTTCGTTCAATATTTGACACAGAAGAAAGCAAACATTTGACAATAAACCACATCAAAACAACAGTATGTGGAGTTAAACTGGATGGACCCGATAACCTCTAAATAGTTCTACTTATTGTTAAATTGCAATGTGGGGGGGTGCATTGTGTCAGCAGGCTCTTTTAAAAGGCAACCGCGACTACATTGTGCGTCTGCCCTATTTCCGTGGAGGCAGACATTTGGCCATGGTGAGCCTCTACTACAAAATCTACATAGAGGAAACACTGAGTACAACAGAACAATGCGCTAAAAGTAAAGCAATAATACATTGTGCCCTTACACCTGTGTTATAATGGTGTATGCCACATTCATTACAGATTATTGATAAAATAAGGGTAAACCGTTTGCATTTGTAAGTACTTACCGGTATTTACATATGTATTCATGTAGCACATTTCCAAACAAAGGTTACAGTACTTCACAATAAAAGCATTGAGATTCAAACAGGCAAAGTAGTAACTGGGTAGGATTTGTCGTTGACAAACAAAATTTTGATGTTGTTAAAAATAAGGACAACATTCCATCCTGAAGCATTCATTTTTAAAAATTACCTTTAATATTGTTCATCACACCCCTTTAATGTAATATTATTGTTATTGATACAACCTACTCACATTGACTTCATCATAACAAAAGCCAAATTAACAGATTGGGGTTATTTGAAATGTTTTTTTAATAATAAAACATTAAACATTATCCATTTAAATAGATTAGATTAGATTATACTTTATTCATCCCACAGTGGGGAAATTTCCTTATTACAGCAGCAGCATTTTCTACAATAAGAGCAAAAACAAACAAATACACGTCATGTCAATCTCTGGCACCTGTCCTTTAACATCCAGGGGTAGATTGTTCAACTAGCTTTTAGCACAGCAACCTCTCCATCTCCCAGCCTGTGTGCAATCTATAGTATGCTAAGTTCATCACTTAGGCTCAGGTAGCTGTCTAGACAGGGCCAGTAACCACACTGCAACACCCTGACATTAACGATGTAATTATTCCTTAGATGTATAATGGTTTATTTACAAAACCCAGTCGTTGGTGGGGTCACGTTCATTCCAGATAAAGCAATTTGGTTTGATAGACCCTTAGAAGCTGCTTGTGCATGGAAATGGAGCATTCATTAATACGTGACTTCTCTGTGCGTGGCAGAGAGAGGCTATTACTACCAGACAGTGGGTGCCATTACCAGCCAGAAGAAAGTGAGATGGATAGACCTTTCTCTTCACACTATCCGTGGTTGATTTTATTAATTTGGGTCCTTGCATGTGGGAGTGGTGTGTTTTCCTAACAACCCCCTCCAAGCTGGTAATTGGCTTGGACATCTCTTGCAGATGAGTTCCTCCACAACACTGTGATGTTTGGACTGTGCAGTGTGATGGGTGTGTGATGGACCGCTGGGAGCGTGAGCACACACACTCAGTGTCGTTGACATGAGCTGAGATGGCCCCCGGACACAGTGACTCATTAGTCATGGGGTGTGCTGAAAGCGGTACACCACGCAGCCAAGAGTGTACATATGCAGAATCAACAGTGTAAAGACATGGATTCAACAGGAAAGCCTTGCTACTCTACAGTATGACATGCTTGATCATGTGGAAGCTGAAGTGCAAATGTATTTGATAGCGTTTGTGTCAGCCCGGGGTTGACTTCAGTATCAGATAGCATTCTCACTTATTATGTGATTGTTTTCACATAGCTTGAGTCTTAGATATGTGTCACTTTACAGTGTGTAGGCGTGGGACAAATGTGTAATACAGCAATACGTTCAATGTTCTCCTATTAATAACAACAAGTGTTAGTGTAAGCAGCAGGAAACGGTATCCAAGGGCAGAGGAGACTGTATAATATTCATAGAGATATTTCAGATTATTTACTTAAGCCCAATCAATCAGTAGAAGAAAGGTAAGCTATACACAAACACATGGGTGACATCAGTGATTAGAACAGATCTGTTTCCCCTGACAGCTCCAGGATCAGGGCTCTGCTCAGCGCTGCAGTGCACCGTCCACAGATAGATTTTTACAAAGCTGGGTTCAGGCTGACATTGTCATGCATCACCTTTGTCATTCGAGAAAACGTAACATTGTCTGACAAAAAGCTTTGAACCAATTAGACTTTTTTTGCAATGCAAAAGAACACATTGCAACGTCAATCCATAACACAGCTACACCTTCATTTCCGATCTTGAGTCTTGCAATACGGTGCATAGGGAAGAGTTGCCTGAATTGTAGATGATGATCTGTTGTCTATAGTTGGTCTTTTTGGCTAGCTATGATTCACTCTTACCGCCCATGACCAGAACTACAAACATTGCAAACAAGCATCTTAGGATTCACAAGTTGCTTGGCATAAATTGGTAATGTGTCATCCTGCCAGGTTACAGGTTATGTCGGCAGGGGTGTGTGAAAACAAATCTGACTGCAGCCTCTCCAACTTCAGCTAAACGTGATGGAGTGTGCACTCTTTGCTGTGATTTACCTTCTCTGGTGCTGACACCAATTAAAGACACATTAATCAAAACTGTGTTTGGCCTTGATTCAGTTATGTCTGCTTTCCAGTCATGAGCAGATGTTCCATTTCAGATGTTAACATCAATCTTATAACCATACAACTCCTAGCAAAATTCTAAGTGATTTTTTTTAATTATTTCAATCACAACTTGTCTAAAAAAACATTCACAATAAGAATTGAAAGCAGTTGAGCTGTTGCTGGAGTAAGGGATTAGATGATATTCATAAGCTATTCAATAGACAGCCAGATGACACAGGATGATGGTAGCCCTGGTGTATTGACCTTAGACTTAAGGTAGTCATATGTAAAACGGGTGACACTGTTACTGCCCTTCCCCACTCTTGTATATAAGTATTTCCCCATGCTGAATTCCATGGCAGAATGTACTGTACTGAAAGTCAGCAATCTTCCAAGGACCGTGCAGGTGGGGAGCCAGACAGCTTTAGCTTCGCTGGCAGGGTGATAGAGGAGACAGATGAGTGTGTGTGTGTGTTAGAGAGAGAGGGAGGGAGGGAGGGAATACTTAAGAAAAGATGAGATACATGCCTGCATAGAAGGAGGTATAAGAGTCTTACATTGCCAGAAAGGAAGACCAAGAAGGGATTGGGGTAGAAAAGCAAAGAGGTAAAAAAATAAGAGCTTGTAAAACCGGGGGGGATACACATTGGATGGTCAGGGGGGAAACATAATAATGGGAGAAAATGTTAAGTAATTTCAAGGACGGTAAGGCAGTGGTTATATATAGCCAATCTTGTGTAAGAAAAGAGAGTAAGAAATAAATAAAAGGGAGAAATAAGAGGGAGAACGAGAGCACAGAGACAGAAACAAATGTATAGCTGTTTTGGGGGAGATCACAGCGCCAGACCTTCTCACAAGCAGCCAGTGTGCAGATGTTACAATGTACAAAAGGTCCCGGTCCCCAATGATCTCGAACAGCTTGACTATGGCTGCCAACGCCCTCTACGGAGTGGTCAGGTGGGCGAGAGATGGATATAATAAGAGAGGCTATTGTGTTTGGATGGGACTGCGGCGAGCCAGGGCACTAAAGGTCTAATGAGGCATCGTGTTCCTACAATCACACATAAATGCACTACAATGTGGCCACCTGATCGCCGCAGTTGCACACCCTGCAGAAATTGAACAGCCTGTTGGAAATAATGGAGTGTGAAAACCTCTGCCCTTGGGCATAAATAACGATAGTATGAAAATAACCTAAAAAACTGACATATGTAGAAACTCCATTATTGCCTGTGTGTTTGTCTGAGTTTGTTTGTATGCATGCATGCACACATGTGTTATCACCAGCATGGATTCAGATCCTGCAGTATTGTAGTGTTGGCAAACACAAGCTGTTATTAGAAAATTGTGGGGTTGGAAATCAAATAACTCAACCTGACTGTATTGTTGCCATTTCTGAGTAACATGGCCTGTGCTGCCACAGCAGCTTTGCTTTGATTGTTTTGCAATCAAATCTGTTTATTAAATGGCAAAACAATTTGGTTACACTTTACTTGAATCTACAAAAGAGTGACACTACACTGTCATGAATGTGTCAATGCCATTATAAACAAGTCCAGTCGTTGCAAGTCCAACAAGTCCAACAACATACCAGTGGTTACCAAGTCCAACCCCATGTAACCTATTCTATGATTGACATGTATCGTTGATGATATTGTAACGTTTCTCTGCCAAGTGAGCTTTTTGTTCAACATTAACAGGCCATATAAACAGGTCTTTGTGGTAAATTTGGTTTATTTTTAGACATTAGAGGATTACATAGGATTCCAGAGCATTTCAATGACTTTCTTTCAAAATATAGTTAGGACCTGCTCACCGTTGAAACATATTTAAATACAGTTGGGGTTTTATGGCTATACAACGCTCATGTAAACAAAGAGGTCATAAAAAAGCAACCACCGTTAGACTGTTAAAACGCAGACGTCGAGATATCTAGACCAGCAAATCACCCAATTAAAGGTTACGAGGGGAGTACAAGCAATGCCTGTAAACAATGTCTTAGGGAAACTGGATTGTACACATTCCGGATTCAGATAAAAAAAGCTAAATAGTGATTTGTAAAATAGTGAATGGGCTTTTTTAATTTGTTTTACGCTTGTGATACTGGATAATTGCAAAAAAAAAACAACATTAAAATGTAAGCTGTAAAGTTTATCATTCACTGTAGCTATCAAAGCCAGTCTGATGGAAAGTCAACCCAGGCCTTAAAAACTCACCCTCTGGGACTTTTACCTTTCACTAATCTTATTGAGCACATGTCTCAAGAGCACACTCATGCACACGTATAAGAATGTGGTCATTAACACACATATATGATGCAAGTACGCTCTATGATGTGTCACTGTCATTTAGCTTACATGTGTGGTGGTCACATGCCAAGAAGCATCGCATTCCATATGAAACAGTGTATTGATGAGTGATATACTTAGTAGAATAGTTAAGAACCCTCAAATGAAACTGAATGACTTATGTGTTGTTGTTTTTAAGTAAACCTTTACATCATACTATGCACTGCTCTTGGCTTCGTGCGATCTTTCATGCAATGATAAATCTAGCAACAGGGGCTTAAATGACATATTCTCCTCCCATACCTCTAATCATAACAGCACCATTAAGATGCTACATCTCACAAAGTGGGACCATAGGCCTTTTTGTTATTTAAGTGCAGGGCTAAGAGTCACTGCTGGTATGTTCAATCTTGCTGCAATGAGGGCCCATGGGTATTTGAACACATTAGTGCTTTAGCGGGTAGCTCTAAGCTGTTACCATGCCACTGTGTTTGAACTCAACAGGAATAAAGTATTTCTTTCTGTAGTCATTATTGGATCCATTTTCTTTGTGGATATTGTATATGTGGACTTCATCAAGCTGTGATGGCTTCAAAGAGATACGATGTAATTTGCACGGGTCAGGTATAATACGCTCAGAGGTTAAGGGTTTGGGGTTAGAGCTTAGGATATGAAACTACTTTGTACTGATGTCTATTAAAGACATATTGCAGCTTTGTCATTCACAGGAACAGCTATTAATGCTAAAGCCTGTAATTTATATTTTATCTTAACCAGAGTGACCAATTAGTTTAGTGAAACGGCTGCAGAGCTCATAACGCCGAGCCTAAGTCAGCATCAGCATGTAAAGTGTTGTCCCAAAATGTTAGCATTTTCTTTTTCATGTGCACTGGAATAAAACTACACTTTTGATCTGTTCCAAAACAGAAAAACAAGAATACAACAACAAGCAGACGAGGCAGAGCTGCTCTGTCGAGAGCAAATAATCGTTTTAATTGAGTGCAACCTAAATAGAATGAGAACAAAGAGTTACTGATTTTTGTTATGCTGAAAAATTCATGAGCATCACAATCGTCTCCGACCTGGAGTCATCTCTTGGAGAAAATTCCAGATTTTCACTTATTACATATTTTTTGTCTCCCTCATCTTTCCAAGGCTAACATAAAAATCATACTGTTTACACTTTCTCCCCAAATTCCTACAGAGGTAAACTCCCCCCTTCAAATCAAATAAACAATACATATACAGTGTATATATATTTACACTTGTGGGGATACAAGATTATAATTGAGCGCTGTAGATTAATAGCATCACAGATGAAATGAAACAAATTTGAAAATAAAGTGTGCCTTATTTTTTCTATTTGACCTCTTCCAGGTCATTTCTTTAGCTTTTAAAGTCTGGGTTTGAGTCCAACTTCCAGAGCGTGGACATGGTTGCACTGGTTAACATTTTAATCAAATGCAATTTACACTACTTTTATATAAATTAAAAAATATATTTATTTCTTTTACAAATCAAAAACAGGAATCCTGTTTTTTGAGTACTACTCATAAAGAGAAAGTGTACCAAATACAGATATACAGGAAACACTACAGTATAGAAGCTGAGTGCAGTGTATGTATAAAGATATCCGTATATCCAGTATGTATACAGTACCTTACATCCAGATTTACAGCTTAATATGAAGGTTTCCTGAAATGTTTCTACTCTGTTGTTATAGATGAAATATAAATTTAGCGTTTTCTTGTTTTGATTTTCTGATGCTTTCACCCAACCACACTTAAAGCATAGTTGTCACTCCTAAACACCAGCTGTGAAATGTTGATGTTAGTTATGTAGCACAGATGGCAAGCAATAGAACGCTACCGGTCTTATTTAATAAAATGTTTGCAGAAATATGTCAGCTCTTCATATTTTCAGCCAAGTGGAAGTGTGTCAATATTCCGAAGAAACTCAATGCTGTGATTAGTCGTACAATGGTAAGATCATCACATAGTAAACAACCACTAGTATGGATTCCGCTGTCTGTGAGCAGACCAGAGCTCAGTGCATAGTTTTGTCAGGCACATGATAGGGGTGCTTTAAGCATCCAGCATGACAGGTTGTAATGGATTTTAAAGCTTTTTTTAACAGGTATTAAAACTATTTTAATGCATTTTAGAGGGGTTTAAACATATTTCAAAAAAGGTGGACAGCTCGTTCACAACTCATGAGCATTATTCTGTTGCCATGACAGTGTCCATTTTTCTGGGGAGGCCCTGGTGAGGTCAGACCCTGATGTTGGACAATAAGGTGTGGCTCGCGGTAGGTCATTTCATCCCAGTTTTTGATGGGGTTAAGGCCAAGGATCCACACAGGCCAGTCTAACTCTTTCACAACTAACTGAGACTGATGGAAGTATTCAATTGCCATAATAACCACTGTAAAGTATCAAGATTTCCATGCAGCTCCAAACCCAGTTTTGCTTGGTAAGACCTTGCTCCACAACGCTGCGGGTGAGGTGTCCAGCTAGTCCAAATAGCGTTCCCGGGATGGAAATAGCCTCAGGAAGGAACTTGTTTGGGTGGAACATGTGAAGGTTTAAAGGTTGTTTTGGTTGGGCACAAAACTCAGATTGGACAGATAGTCTAGCTAGCTGTCTCATTTACCCTGCAGCAATTTGAAGAGCAGGTAACCGTGGTCCTCATAAATCCACCACAGTTTGAAAATTCCAACACAAAAGAAGCAGAGGGGAACAAACATCCTGCATAAATAAAAGACATTTAATTTCCGGTGGCACGAGAGAAATCCCGGAAGTGGAACAATGTGGATATAGACTAACCCAAACCAAATTCACAAAAACGTATGGAGACAGTGGAGTCCACATACCTTTGGCAATGTAGTGTAATGTATGTTTTAAAGGCTATGGCTCAACAAAGCTGTAGACATATGACATATGATGACTTGTGAAAAAACATCCCCATAGCTCATTTGCACAAGCAGCTAATTAGGACACGTGTTTACATTGATTTTGGCCACAACCTTAAGCGGCTATAGTAATCATGACCGGAGCAATAAAGGAAGTCATGTAACGTAGTATAAAAAGTATTGTGTGAAACCAGAAGTGACTGTTGTCTCATTTTAACTTATGTACGCAAGTACATAAAATGTTAAATTACATGTTAAATTTCACGTAGTTATGTCACGTGCATCACCATTATGCTACCTCATGTACTTAACAACGTCAAGTACTTACTTCCTCGCTTAAAAACAAAGCTAAAGTTACGTGGCACACACACTTATTTTAACCCAAACCATGATCTTTTACTTAACCTTACCAACCACACGTTTAAAAACTGTTAACTGAAACTGGTATGTTTAGGAATAAGAAACTAAATAGATGTGGAGGGTAGGAAACACCAACTGATATGGTCAAATGGATGTGAGGACTTGTTGGATAAGGCAGCGTCACATTTTCTATGACATTTTATATCATGGTTCTTTGCATGATGGTGTCTCATTGAAGTTGTCTTGAATGTTTCTTGATTAATGTCAATATCTGGAAAAAAATAATTACAGATATTTTTGTTCACATGATTTTCCCACAAATATAACAAGGCTTTTTATCTTCATGTGGCTCTCATCAGCTTGATTCAGCTTTCTGTGATGAATGCAACAGATTTCTTGTGCACAGACCTATTTAAGCTGCAAAAGCTGGATAAACTCTTCTTCAAACTAGATGTAGGTGGATTTATGAGCCACAATTTCTCTGGTGGTGATATTGCACATATTTTTCTCCACTGAATGATACTGATGAAGGCTACACAGCAAAAAGAGCTGCTACACAGACGTAGCCCAATCATATTTTCAGACTTTGAGCTGGTATTTTAGTTTATGCATATATTCAAACTCATTCCGCCTCAGTTTGGTCTTCTTTGGCTCTGTGAATAGAGCTGAATGCACTGCCTTGTTGCATGTACAGCACTATATTTGATGGTGCCTGATGAGAGATTAGTTTCTTAGACACTGTCGGGAGTTGGTAAGGGTACAGATTCAATTATTGGCAAATAACCAAAGATGTTTTATCAATATTGATAAAGTTATGAATTCAAATTAATAAAATTAGCAAATTGACAAACAGTCAAAGAAGGGCAACATCCTGGAATAAGGGACCAACAATTGAGCTGTAAAAAAGTCTCATAGGCTGCATTCCCTTTAAAATACAGATCTCAACTAAATTTGATTAATGTATCTTTTAAAGGAACAAAAGAAGGGTGAAGTTATGACAACAAATACAAAAATAAGCACAAAAGAATGCTATTTAAAGTATAATACAATGTATTTAAAGGTTCAGTGTGTAAAGTTGTTCATTATAAAAATCGGTGTTGCCTTTTCTGTGTGTAATTTGCCAGTTCTCCCCATGTTTGCGTGGGTTTCTTCCCACCATAAAGACATGCTACAGGGACATGCAACCAGGACTACAGTTGAAAATAGCCGACTAGTTAACGCCTCCACTCCACGTGGAGGCAACATCTAAGTGTGAATCATAAGGGAGCATGTGTGTCCCAGAGGTCTTTATTTAAAAGATCTTTTGAATGCCCTTTTTCTCAGTGGTTCCAACAACACGTAGAGTTGGGAAGCATTTGAGTGGAAGGTCTCCATGCGGAACTAAAGGTATCATGCAGCGGAGGAGATGACTTAGATCCTAATAAAGTAATCAGACCAGCAATGACGTTTATCACTCTGGCAATCACAGTCTGAAATCCAGTGAAAGACAGCAGGCAATATTAACAGCATTTGGATTTGCTTTTTCTGAGAGTGATTTATTAGATGTCTCAGTGCTTTTTCTTGTAGTTTCTTATTTCTTAACATGCATGCTTTAATAGCTATAGCTTTTTTTAGAATTTGGCTTTTACTGATGTTGCAATGTAGGCCTTACATTTTACTTTGTGAAGTATACACCCCCTATACAGATGGAATGTCTCTTTCTAAGAAAAAAACTGAAAGTAGAGTTAGTAACAATGTACAGATGAAATTCCTTGTTTAATCCACACACAGATCATCTTGGAATTTTGATTAGTTCAAATTTCTTTTTGGGGGGAGGGGGGGCCATAACCCCTGTCTCTGTTCAAAGATGGTCTGTTGGCATTGGGTGTCAATGGCCTCCTAGACTTTTCTCCGCTGTCCATTGTCATGGACTTTGATACCTTGCCAGTTGATGCTGTGACCAGTTGTGGTTTAGAGTTCCCAGACAGATGATGTTGTCTCTTCCGGTTTTCATTAAATCCCTTGTCCAGGGTCCTCTCCATTTCACCAATGTTGGGTTTCCCCACAGCTGTAACATGTGATTTTATACATCACTCAGGGTTCTTGTGTTTCAGGGTGACTTGAAGCCTCTATCTGTAGACATTCCGACAGCCCGGCCACATGGTGGAGTCCCACTGGGCTTTTCCTGGAGGTCCTCATTGAGTCACCAGTGTCAGCCCTGGCCTCCTGAGGGCACCGTTCCCCCCTTAGTATGCTGCACTGTCCTTTCTCTATCCTCCACCTCACTGGCAGGATCTTGGTTCTGCTCTGTGTTCTCAGGATCCTTACCACTCCCTGATAATAAGATGTGAGTGGATGTTAAAACTGATTTTCCTTTTGGAGTGTTCCTTGTTCAGTGTGGTTTAAACAATCTCATGAACGCATCAAGGACTGGAAGCTCGATAACGTTGATAAGGCTGTCCAATCTGGAGCACATCTGTTGGGTGAACGTGTCATCCACTCGTTTGTAGATTTTGCGTAGGGTACAACCAAATAGAGCAGACAACTGCTCAGAGGCCCCGGACCCTCAGGGGTCAAGTCCATCCTCCAAACTGTCCACAGGCACATTGAAGCAGTTTTACTCTGGGAAATGTTTTTTTGGAGATAGTATCAAAAACAATATGGAGACTCCGGCTGCTCTCATCTTCAATTGGCTACTTGCTTCTTTTGCACCCTTTTTGTTATTCTTGTTTTGGTTGTTGTCATCATAAGATAATACAATTTAGCTGGAATGATAACAAAGTGTTGTAAAGCAGGGTTTAATTTATTTGTTATTTTTGCTTCCCAAGCATCATATCAAACTTCCCTTGGAGATTTGCCTTCGTCAGCTGGGACACAAATGCGCTCCAGGGCGGCCGCCCTGCAGACTCCACATATTAGCTTTTGAGTAACTGGGACTAGATTCAACACTGACGTATGATTTCAAGATGTAATCCACACATGTAGGTTGCAAATGTTTCTCCAGAGCCTTGGAATTGGAATGTGAAGAAGCCATTATGTTCGTCACACAACACACATGATAATGAAAATGATCTTGACCTGTTCCCCTCAGGGAAATCCCCTGACAACTAAAAATGATTTGTCCTTTTTAATTTTCTTTCTTGCATTGCAAGTTTTTGCAAAATAGTCTAAGAAATGAACACTTGGAAGTTGACGTGCAAGCATTGTTTTTGTGATGTTCCCATAACACATGCCTCAAGCAAAAGAAGACGAGCCTAGTGAAAAGAATCCTCAAATCAGTTGCAAACAGTTTCCCAAAGCTCAACAACAATCACCATCCAGTTTCTATCCATTTGATGTTTTTTCTAAATCTCTGTACATGTTTTGCAATTCATCTTGTGAGGTTTGTGCTCATTTTGGAGACAGTAAGAGGGCATTTAACTCACAGGGCGTGCATGTGCTGTTGGATGGCAACATGTGAATGCCACAGGAAACACAGCAGTGTTAAAAGCACATCCCTTGAGGGCTTTTTTTATCTACAGATCAATAATAATATGGGATAATCACGAGACCCCCACATGATTATACATAATCATGAGGTTGCAAACCGTGATGAACACGAATCCTGTGCACTACCAATGGCGTGTTGTAGCTTCTCCCAGCAGGTTTTCTGTCCCTGCTACACTTTTCAACTCTGCAAATTACATCCCAGACAAATATTGCTGAGGGGGATTTATCACCCACAGGAATTCTTCCATGCTTGTTTTTTTTTTTAAATGCTGCCGTGGATGTTACCCTTTATTATATTACTGTGTTCTTGGCCAACCAGTGTTGTTGCATTGAGGTCACCTAAATCAGTAATTAAAACATGAGCTGCGCCTCAATCCTATACTGCTATACCAACATACATACTCACTCCCAACTTTCCAAATCCATAGGAAGCATTGGCATAACCTTTCAATGTGCAGGGTAAAACCACTTAGTAAGGGTTTGGAAGAGACTGTGGGTGGGGTAAAAACGTGAACTATGAACCCTGTCCGCCTGGGTGAAAGACCTGTGTTGTTAGACCCCCCCACCACCCAAACAAAAACCCTTTTGCAGAGTTGCGATCTCAGTGAAGAGTTTCTGTCTACCCCATGAGGAATTCTATTAGAATTTTCTTAAAAAGCTTTCTACCTGTAATGTATGTAGCTAGAGGGGAAATATTTGTGTTTTCTTAATGCCCATTGAATCGGTCACCTTAATCATCAGAAACAGAACCCTGAGAACCTTTTTTGACAACAACACTGTCATGGCATCCAAATGACACAATCCTTCCTTAATCGCGCACCACCCCTCCACACAGTTATTTGTAACCAAGTACGACACGGAGGATTAAAAAAACAAAACATGATGGACTCTTAAGAAGAGGTAATTATCATAACTCAAAATACTGGACATGGTCATACTAAGATATACACAGAGAGTTTTAAGTCTTCATTAGCTCTGCAGCAACTCATTTGGCAATGGCTTGAATGTAACGGATGTTCATTAGTATAAAGTTACGCACTAAAGCTTTAATACTACTCCCTAACATTGTCGGTCTTCATACAGCGCCATGGTTGAGCAGCTGCTCTTCCCAGTGCATACCACACTAGTCTATATTCTTCAAATTCCTCTTCTGGGATTAGTGCTGCAGGAAATCCCGCCGGATGCATGCACTTTTGGTTTTCTTCCTCTTTCTGTGTTGGAATTTTAAATTTGGTGGATTTATGAGGACTGAGGTTAACTGCTCCTCAGATATCTACATTGTAAATTTAGAAAGCCAGTTAGACTATCTGTCCAATCTGAGTATTCTTGTGCACAACTACTTTGCAGTGGCTCTGTGCAGAGTTTTCCTCCAATCCCCAAATTCTATGTGGAGTTGCCAAACCCTCATTCAGCATGCTTTGGAGGAGAGTCTGGCAAAGCGAGACTAGTCCTATGCAGACGTGAAAAGGGTTCCTTGGTTGTCGTATCTACCACTAAAGGGCAACTAACCAAGCGTCGGTATGTGGACTATAGATGGGAGATAAAATGGCTTCATAATACAATGAAAATGTACTGGGTCTTTTAGTTAGTAGATACGAAATCAATGTACTTAATAATTTTGTAATGGCAAACGTTGACACATACAATCTCTGCCCTTGCTCTACACAGGGAGAGATCAAAATATTTTTCCAAAGATTTCATATTTTTCGCCCCAAGATATTCCTGGACTTTTCACCACCATCCGCAATTTGTTAGATTTTTTTTGCAGCTGGACGTAGCTCTTGTGGTGTCTCTGTGCAGCGTTTAATTGTGGGAAAAGTCACCCTTTCAGAGCACACATTTGGACATGACATTAATGATGGTTACATGCTAGGTGTTCAAGTTCCAGCGCACTGCGGTGCCTCTTTACTCAATGACATGGCTTACTGGGACACTTAAAAAGGGAGCGGAAAAATGATTTATTTGATTTGTTCCACCTGTGATTTTCCTGCTATGAGTCAACAGTGAAAGTACTGTAGCATTGGAGTAAAAACACACCTACTGTACTGAGGCCACTGGAAACTGTCAATCCAAATGCAATTAACAGCTGGGTTTCCAGGGACATGTGTGAGTTTTATAATTGCTTGTGTATTATACATTTGGGT
The DNA here is from genome assembly GCF_013103735.1 of Etheostoma cragini. Lineage (NCBI taxonomy): Eukaryota > Metazoa > Chordata > Actinopteri > Perciformes > Percidae > Etheostoma > Etheostoma cragini. Next base: position 19,621,615 of record NC_048428.1, read on the forward strand.
TTTTTATTGGTAGATATATTGCATGTTTTTACAGTTCTTATTTGCATGTTTTTTGGATTTGCTGTGCTTTGATGTTTGTTGTGGACCTTGTATGTTGGACTGGGGCTCAAGGTGATGAGAAGGAAGAAAAGGAACACAAAAATTAGTTTATCTATTGGATGTGAACGGCTGACAGAGAGGTTTAGTTTCAGTAGTTTTTAAGCTGTGCAGTAACCCATTTTATTATTAGTTATCCTGTGCAGCTTACATTTTTTAACAGTGGAAGTACTTTTTTGGCTGGTAAGACCTTACACTACCATGTGACGAATACCCTAACAAGCTGTGATGTATGATTATTTTCAACAAACATTTAATTGATCTTGGAAAACTTTTCCAGACCCTTAGGTAACATTTACTTTATTTATTTACTTACTTGCAATATTGGGCCTAGTGAAAGCTAGATCTCCAAAAACAGTCTTTAGGGGAGCTGGGTCCTTCAACAAGCTGAAAGCAATTGGTGTGTTTCCACGCCTAACGACCGGCTGCAGGGCCCAGGGGCGCACTGGGTGATGATGATGCTATCTGATTTGTGGCTGATTTGCACCTGGGACAGCAGGTGAAGCCAGTTAACTGCTAACTAGCTGGAAGGACAGAAAAGGAGCACAAGCAGCAGCATTTAATCACATTCCTCTTACTATTGTTTCATAAGCTTTTACATCTTAATGGCACATTTAAACACAACTTAAATGACAATGGGGATTTACAGTGCACTTGACCATTCAGTTCCTGTTATCTATAATTGTTATGACAAGTGAAATGCTGCAATGCTCTCCTGCATCAGCTTGAGAAGAGAAAACTCACTGGTTTGTCTCTGGTGAAGGCAACTCAAAGTTGTGTGTGTGTGTGTGTGTGTGTGTGTGTGTGTGTGTGTGTGTGTGTGTGTGTGTGTGTGTGTGTGTGTGTGTGTGTGTGTGTAGTCTTTCTAATTCAGCTGATTGTCAGAAACACTCAACAGTGCCTCCCCACAGACCTCATTATCCTCTTAATTTCCAATTATTTCAAAGACAAATGAGTACACCTGGCATCCAAGAAAAACCTGTCAATGATGAACACTGGAGACTGTGCCATTCTCTCATTGGAAATAAATGGGCGGACGATCAAACCTTTTTTTCCTTTATTCATTCTATTTCTTCTTGCTGCAAATTTGCTCTTATTCACATTCACAAACAGGTCCCATGCTATCCACCATGCCCTGTCATGCTATGCTGGTGCAGCGTATTTGTGGTTGACATGAAAGAGTATCTCCCCAGTCTTTCCCCCAGTGGTTCCTAACATGTACAGGCGTTCTTGTGGCTCAGCTGTTGGAACCATTGTACTGGGTTCAGCTTTGACCTAGACTTCTATTAGTTAAAGGTTCCATGACATGACAATTTAACTTTAGAAGTTTTTTTTTTAACATCAATATGAGTTCCAATATGAAGCAAAGTGGCAGTTTGTCAAGCAAACCACCAACCGCCACCACCCCTCCTCCTCAGTAGCTACAGACTCAGAAATGGCACATGTTAAGGAAAGCTCATTGTGGGACTGGCTTTAGTGGCTGAAATTCTGCACCAAGGCTGATTTTCAGGAAGGATTCAGATACAGTATTAGGGGACCGCTAAGACATATATAAGAGCATCCAAAAAGCACCATGTCATGGGACCTTTAACTATAGTAGCATAATAGGCCTTGGATGAAGACCAATTAAAAGCTTTGATAAAATTATAGCCAAAATCAATTGGCTTGAACATCTCTTGTAAAATTAAAATGCACAGTAATCTGCTGCAGTTTAAATAAGTGAGATTGATTGTTTCTCCCAGGCTACTTATTATACAATACATCAGCCTCTAATAAGTGCGTCAAATGAGATCAGTATTAAGGCGATGATTGTTTATGTACGATGAAAGTTTTTTGCAATTTTTTCGATTAATTGTGGTCAACTCAAAGTCAATTTAAATTATTTGAAATTTGTATGTAGATGATACATACCTATTACTATTGCTAAAATATTGTGTATGTGGGCATCTCTATCAATCACTGCCAAAAGGTTGAACATGCTTGTGTAGATAAGATTTTCTTTTGTAAAATTTGTCAAGCATTCTTTCAATTTGTTCTATTCAGAAATGTAATATAAATGGATTGTATTTTATGTAGTGCTTATCTAACAACTACTCAAAGCACTTTTACATAGCACAGGAACTATTCACACACTGTGGCTGAGGCTGCCGCACGAGGTGCCACCTGCTCATCAGATAAACACTCCCACACATTTACACTCCAATGCGCAGCATCAAGAGCAACTCTGGGATCAGTGTCTTGCCCAGAGACACTTCCACAGGGGATTGCAGGGCCATGGATTGAACCACCAGCCTTCTGATTTGCAGGCATCCACTGACAGTGAGCCACAGCCACCCCAAAATTATGATGGAATTTGAGATTATTCTTCCAATTGCAAAATAGAGATTATCTCATTTGGTGTACTTTTCCCTTTTAAAGAAGCTCAAAAGAAAAGAAGATTCTCAGCATACATTATTTATTAAGTATGTCTAATTAAAATTGTACCTAGTGTTGCTCTTAAGGAATTGTAGGGAGAGATGACAGGTGTACTTGTGGGTATCAAGTGGGAACCTCCCATCACAGATGTTTAACTGAATTTAGCCCGTAAACACTGATCAGATCGTGACAAGCTCACACTGTGCTGCCAGTGCACCGGCTTATATTAAGCCCACAAGAGGCCAAATTATTAACAAGATAAAAACACACCTCATTGGAAATCAGTGCAGTAAAGCATGATTCCACCCACTGAGCACTGGGAATAATGTTCTGATACATTAGAGATTCCATGTTGTGCAGTACACGTGGCTTCTTTCATACTTCGTCATTTAAACTGTTGTGACTCGCGACTGTCAGAACAGCGGGGAGTACCGGAGCACCTAGATGAATTGTAAATGTTTAAAATGAATCTGCAATAATCATTTGTTGTGTTTATGGGGTTGTTCACAGTCGGGAACATATCCCCACACTATTAGTGAAGTGCTGTGAAAATTGCTTACAGCTGCCATCACTCTCGTATTAGCAGTTTTCATGTCTGACATGCTCTAACAGAAGATGCTAAAGTTATGGAGTAACTTAAGAACCATATCTATAATTTTACCACAGGTTCCTGCTGTAGAACAAGTGATCTGTTACCTTGCACACGATCCATCTTGTTAGGCTTCAAGTAATGCGTTTTGTCTGAACCACAGCAGACCACTCAGTGTCTGATGAGGAGCTACTTGCTAGCTGTTTGTTCAATGCAAAATAGCTGCAAAATAGGCTAAATTGGCAAGTTATTTATAATTTATTAATTTGTGAACATGGACACAATTTTCTCGCTTATTTTTGTTTTGTTGTTGCTGAGAACGTAATATATTCGTGCCTGTCACTACATAATCAGAAGCATCAATTTCGGAAAAGAAGAACGGGGAAACGACACGCCACACGCCGGGAAAAGAGCCGAGGTCTCTGGGAGACGCAGAGGTTGGGTTTATGAAAAGAACGCCACATGCCGGGGAAACGACACGCTACACGACCCCCGGTGTCCAGGGTGAAAGTCCAGTATTGTTTGACCCATCCACCACCCCAACCCACCTCCCCGCTCTGAGTTTCGGCATTTAATAATACTCCCTACCATAGTTGTGCTGTGACCACAAAACATGCTTCCCATTTAAATACATTACTTTAAAAATCGTCCTCACCAACACGAAAAAAAACATGTCATTATACATGATTCCATAGATTAATAACAAACTGCTGTGAGACTGAGTTGTCATCCAATGAAAGATTTACCGGCATGTAGACCTCCGGGTACCATTCATCTGCACGTATGGCAGAACAGAAAATCTACAAAGTCTTATGTTTTAACTTTTTCTTACGTATTTGTCCCTTTTTTCAACACTTTTGGCGCTTTTTATCCACTGTTTGTCACTTTTTTGACGTTTTTCAACACTGTAATAATAATTTATTAACTTAAAGCGGAATTAGCAGGAATTATTTGGACTCAAATTAAAGGAATATATGTTGATGGATAATCACAGACTGGAATATGTCAACTTTTACTCAATACTATTTCAAAACCACTTTTATTTTTCCTCAAGTGCTATAAAATGGAATAACACCCCCCAAAATTAATGAAAGTAGAGATGTTTACTTGCCAAGAGCTTTGTGTGGAATCAATCATGTTATTTTGGGTGGTTAAAGAACATTGATATAGGAAACCGGGTCAATTTGACCCAAGGACAACAATCTGCAAGATCCCCAGTCTTTACATATTATGACAACGTTCAATGTGAGATGATTGTCTTTAGATGGTGAGAGATGGTGTCAGACTTCATAGTCCGTTCAAAGTCCTCTAGTTTATTGTAGGCATTGGGTGATCTAATTAGATTTGCCAAATTGACATATTAATGGTGGGACATTTGATCATTAGTAGATTCAATCTTTAATTCTGCAATATATAGAGTATACATTAATAATGATTGTGTGATAAGAGCGGGGACCAAGAGTATGCGTCCATAACAGCGATGTGCATCCAAGAACAAGCCAAAAGAACAACGCCAACATACTCCAGGTACCAAAAAAGGCTTTCTATTGGCAGACTGCATCCTCAACAAGAGAGTAGCAGTTTCCAAACAACTCCTTCACTAAAAAATTAAACCACAAAATGTCACTACTGAGTATGTAGTATCCAAATTTAAACTCTGTAATTTCAGTTGGAAAGCTTACATTCCACAACAGGAACTAATTAGTGCATTACATCCTAATGTTGGTGGAAAGCTTCAGGAATGTTTTGTTTTTCCTTAGGAGTTGCACAGAAGCAGTCCTCGCTGATTCATTCTACAGTGGCCTTTATTCCCTGAAGCAAAAAGCTGTGGGAAAGAAGATTCATTCTCCAGTACAGTGACTGTGAACTTGCACCCAAGCCATGATACATGTATTGAGTTTCAGGAAGAGTAAAGAGTTCTGACTGGCATTGCTTTCTTGTTGGATGTATTCAGGAACCTTGGGGGACCAGGTCAACAATGCCCAGGTAGAGAATAAAAACACTCCACCGCCACACTTTTCAATCCCTAGGTATGGTACTTTGAGTTTAGAGCGCCATCAAAACAAACTGGCAGTGTGTGTGTGTGTGTGTGTGTGTGTGTGTGTGTGTCTGAGGTCACTGAGGATCCTTGTTGGAGCCTTAAGAAATATTCAAGGAGTGTGGGGTGAGGGATGGTAACTAGAGTGGGTGATACATGAATCTTTGAACATGTTACACCCTCGTGGTGAAAAGTCCTAGACTTCAGATTAAAAGACTTACTGTGTGTCAGAAGTCACCTGGTGGTATGCAGCACTCTATGAGAAAACAAGATTCCAATTCTAGACATTTTTTAAGCTGTAATGAAGGACAACGGTGAACGTATCACGCTCCGAGGCATTTGCTTAATACTAAATGAACTGAAGTCAGTTGAAAGGTGAATTCAGACATACATGAAGCAAATGTTGGAGGCAGTGCAAATGCATATGCCAAATGGGCTCTTCCACTACTTTGTTGGTGAGTAGATGTACTGCACCCAACAATGGAAGTAAAGAAGTTGAATGCTGCTAGACAGCAAACCTTGTTTATATAGACGGCCATTCAGTTCCGGGAATGTTCAGGTACCGCCGGAACTTCCACCAGATATCCATCACCTTCCACTTTCTTTGTGTTGGTATTTTTAATTCCAGTGGATTCATGGACTATTGAGTTTGAGGATTATGGTTAACAGCAGGGTAAATCCAAACAGCTATCTAGACTACCTGTCCAATCTGAGTTTTCTGTTGCACGACTAAAACAACTTTTGAAAGTACAGACATCCACCAAAAGTAGATTTTTCCTGAGGCTATTTTGCCTAGCCAGACCCTTACGCAGCGCTGTGGAGAAAGGTCTGGCAATGCGGGACTATAGCAAACCTGAATGTGGACAAAGAGGGTTTTTAAATTTTCAAAATGAATCAGTAGTAATTCCATTTAACATGATTCAACACACTGAAAGTAAACATACGTTGGGGTATTAAGTTTTCTCTAAGATATCCACAAAAGCTGGAAATTTACAACTTCTTAAAACAAAGTTCTCATGAGACTTGGGGAGTATAATTCATGAACATTTAGGACGATAAATAAAGAAGTTTGGGTAAGTTATGACATCAGACAGAGGCTTTGAATAAAGCTAATGTCTTCATAATAAGTGTTTTGCCTGTTTGGGACGAACACACATGCATGTGTTGTTGGCATAGTTGGTTATCTTTAAAACTGTATATAATGGTAATTATGGTGGGAAATCAGCCAAGCCAAATAACAATACATACAAAGTGAGTGATTAAGGATTTGATCCAGTCATTTAACTTCCAGAATCCTACAAAATAAACAAATACAATTCTGAAGGCAAATGTGATTACCTTAGTCTAGCTAACATACTAACTGAATAATATTTTGAGGGAATATGTGGTTCATTATGTGTGCATTAAGCAGCACATGACTCTGTCTCATATTCATGAAGACGTTTCAGTTTCATGATGTAACTTTATATTAGTCACACGCTGGTGAAGAAAGTCTGCAGGAGCCTGTCCCCACGCCTCCCCTGCATAACTTTTTAAGGCATAGTAGGTCAGCTGTCTCACTGAACGGTAGTGTTTTGAACCATGATTTTTAGATTCTTCATTGTTTGTTCTCTCATTTCATAAGAAATTATGTAACAAGGGAGAGGTGACAAATGCTAATCAACACATTTAAGGCCTTTTTTTTACCTTTCCCAATGCATGAAAAAGCTCCACAATCAGTTACATAATTGTACTTTCTACATACTTACTTTCAAAACCTGAATTCACAGGCATACAGTTGATTCACATTATGGCCTCTCATCCGTAGTGGAAGAAGATGTGAGTGATGAAGTCACTTTGGATCTTAAAGTCTAAACTCCAACTTCTACAAAGAACTTTCTCAACAGCAAACAAACCCCAGCGTTCCCAAACTTTTGGGTAAAACAACTTTAATGATCACAAGCTTGAATTTGAAAGGATTTTTAGTCTCTTTGATATTTTTATTTTCAATTCACCTTCACATAATCCAGAGTCATGAACATTTATAATATGCAAAGCTCTCCTCCATTAAATCATACTCTTATGTGAAGGCTTCTGAGAAGCCTCTGACCTCAAACGATATGAAAAGTAGCACCGGTTGGATCTGCTGGCCCTAAGGTCTTAGTTTACATAACACACTGAAACACTAAAAATGCAAACAAAAACTGTCCCCTTTACCTCTCAGGCAGCCTGATACACAACCATGTATGCTTATCCATCCTTGACCTGATATGCAAAGTACAATTAAATCTGTTTTGGTATGCAAGCATGCTCTGCAAACAGTCTAGATGCAAAACGTCAAGAATGCAGGGTTGATCAACCAGAAGATATAGGGGTTTTAACGGTGAAGGAGGCAGTAGAACATTATGGGAACCATCACTACTTGCAATAGGGTTGCTATTTTTTTAGATAATCCATTCTGCTTCTTTTGACAAAAGATAAAACCTCGGAAGCTATTTCCCCAACACATAACCTCATACGCCTGTGAGATATTACCCTTGCCTTATCTGGGAAACATATGGGCAGAACTTTGATAGATTGTGGCTCTAAAAGGAAGAACTCTTTATTCAGGGAGTGACGGTTTAATCCATGTAAACCCCACTCGATGTCTAACACTTATCTTGCCATTCATTTTCTATACAAAAACGCAATTTGGCACTCTGGAAACTTTACACTGCTTTTTAATTAACACTTAAGTACATTTCTCAGCTGAAACTTGTTTCCGTAAGTGTCACATATGCTTAATAACCTAACAAGTAACTAATTGCCACAAGATTAGTTTTTCCAGTCATGGATGAAAATGTCCTCTCCTCCCCACTTAAAAAGCTTTATTCTCCACAAGATGTATTGTCTACACAAATAGCATGCCTATGGATGTGATAAGAACATGCTGTGCAAAATAAAACGTCACTGCAGCTGATGAGGAAATGATGTCATGATCAGGTCATTTGTATGGCACAGCACTACTGCAGTGCAGTGTATGGACTACAGTGTCCATTAAGGGTCAAATTCAGTGCCTTTGAATCAAATAGGCTCCTTAATTGCACATCGTAAGATTGGCCATTTGTGCAACTAAATCTTTTAGAAGTAGCTAATGATTTCCTGCTCTAGGGTTGTTTATTGACTTAAACATCATCAAGTGTCATCAAAAAGTCAGTTCGTGTTGGGGTTTTAAAATTATGAGCTACAATATTGAAGTTGCTGTTGGGTACTTGTGCTCATTGGTCAAACAAAGCTCCAAGCATAACTGTCTGTATAAGTATGAAAACATACAACAACTGTACATATTAAATTAGTGCTGATACTGATTATTTCAATTATTGAGTGATCTGTTCATCATTCTTTTTTTCAAAGTAGACTTTGGGGAAATTGTAAGAGACCCACAACACGTGCTCAAAAGTGAAAATGTCTTCAGTGTAGGTTCCTCCACTCAGCAGTCAATAAACAAAGATATTAAATTGATAAGATATGTAACAAAGAAAAGAAGAATATCCAGAGAATGTTGTGCATTTTTGCTTGACAAATAATTCATGTAATTATCAAAATTGTCAATTTTCCCCCAACTAACTGATTAATATTAATCATTTTCCCACTAGAATAATTCAAAGGCTTTGCTGCAATGATTTCTAGACTAGAGAACATTTCTGCGTGTGCTGGTGCCTACACTCTGATGCATTTTTTTATTTTTTATTTTATTTTTAAACCTTTTCTGTCTTGTAAATACATACACTCATCTTTCAAACTCCACCTCTATGGTTTATAACTTTCTTTCAAAATATCTGTTCTGTTAAAACAAAAGGGCGCAAACTGATATATTACCCTAAGGGGATTTTCTCAGACTTGATAAAGCTTCTTTAGAGCCACAAAATAAATGATACCACTGCGTTTCACTGGCTGAGTAGTACACACAATAAGGAGTACAATGACTGCAATGTGTACAATCAGTGGACTACTCTTTTAATGCTTATTTTGTTGTTGAGACCAGAATACAAACGAGTTCAGCGGCACCTGTGAGGCACCCTTGGGAATCCCAATACAAATAGATGACAGTTCTTTTATTCAGGTCCCAATAATGTAATATTTGTATTTTATAGCTTACAGACTATTTTACCATTCTCAACACTCTCCTGCTGTATGGGGGCAGCTATCCATCTTCCAGAGCAAGGCTCCCTTTCTTCCAAAACTAGCTAGGAAATATCAAGTTTACAATCACTGCCATCCAGGGTAGGTATTCACCAATGTGTTGCCTGAGGGAGAAAGAAAAGTTTCAGTTTTGTGGGATATGGTTCTCTTGACAACCACACTAGGAGAAAATGTTTTTGGGGAAAATAAATACTGAAAAAGGTAGGGGTTTGACGCTGGGGCTGCATTTATCTGATAATTAATTCAATGTCCAATCAAATACAATTCAAGCACTGCAATACAATATACACAATGCCTCACAGTGAAACTTAAGCATAGAAAAAGCTACTGAATGTCAGTTTGAGAACTTCTATGCTTGCCTTTGGCCATGTCATGTGACCTTTGCTGTGGGCCAGCCCTCAGGCTCCTCTCAAATGTTGGAGGAATTTCTGTGCTTGTTTCCTTGTTTCCATCCAATTGGGAAAAATACAAAAACACAGTCATTCTCAGAGCAGAGGGAAATAATGAGCAAGAAAAACGAGGAAGAAGAATGAGAGGGAGGATTGTTATGGAAATAAGAGAGTTCGTTATGTCAGGAGATACGAGTGGAGGTTCTAAAATATTCATCATCTTCCCTTTCGTCTTTCTTGAGACCATTGTCGGAGTTAGTGAAGAAACAACACTGAACAAGAGCATGACAGGACAGAAGAGTCAGAGCTGGGTGGAGATAACTAATCGGCATGTACAGAAACACCATGTATAAGTGATCACATTTCAAAGTTAGTGCTAGAGCACTCGTTGTTTCCAGTCACTGTTACACAAAGAGCCGGGGAGTTTCTTTGCAAAATGAGACATTCACCATTTGTGGCAGCTATTGAACTTTCCAGACATGACCGCTTTTTTAGAAAATGCTTAATAGCACAAAATGAAAGCACATCGTAGCGGTTGAAGGTGAACTGGCTACTTAAACTCCCCGCCGAGAAAATGACAGCACTTTGAAGTTTTAGTTTTTTTTGTCTCTTAGACATATTACATAATCAAGCCGCAATGATTCTTTGTTCCCTAATGGATGTCAGGGATGGTGGTGCTCCTACCATTTGATGGCATTTAAGATGTCACTTTCTAGTACTTTGAATGGGACCCGTCAGATAAGATTTCTTATAGAGAAGGCAAGACTTCACTACACCTGAAAGAAATCGTTTACTGCAAATTAAAATGTGATAAATATCTTTCACATGTTTTACTTGGCAGTTACTGAGTAATTAACAGGTTTGCCATATCAAGAGGTGATAATACGACAACTACTATTACCTCTTGGTCAGTGGTCCTCAGCATCAGGTACCGACGCACAAGGCAATTTTGCAAACAACAAAAGACCTACTCCCATGACACTGGGGTTTGATTCTTATTTGAGACTTGTTAGTCTCACATTGCCAGAACGTTGTCTGGTTTATTGGCATTTCTTTAAACCAGTCACAATCGTCTGGGCAGAGCTAGGCACTGAAAGCAGCCCCTGCGCCACGGCAAAAAAGCCTCTGGAAGAAACTTATTTTAGTGGAATGTGTACATTCAAAGGTTTTAGTTGTGCAACAGAAAACTCAGATTGGACAGACCGTCTGGGTAGCTGTCAGGATTTACCTTGCAAAGATCTGAAGAGCAGTTAACCAAAGTCCTCATAAATCCATGAGAGTTTAAAATTCCAACAAAAAGAAAGTGGAAGGTGACAACATCCGGCAGAAAAGTAGGGTAGCCAGCGGAATTTCCGGCAGCATTGCAAAAATCCTAGAAGTGGAACGTCGCAGATATAGACATATATTTGTCACAGATATTTGACAAATATTTTTCAACCCCTAACAAATGTTTTTACCCTGCCCGTTGAAAAGTGACACCAAGGTGTCCTGACCAATCGTCAATTGACGAGTCCCCTTTTGCATGACCCAATTTAAAACAATATATCAGTGCTATGCAGTATAGATGTAATATACGGAAGAGGATTAGGGCCACTAATGAAAATTTGACTTCTGACTTTAGTCTCAGAATTTACTTTTTCTCAGAATTGTGAGATCAAAGTCAGAACTCAAATGTTTCACCAGTTGCCCCAACCTTCTTACGTAGTAATATGAATTTTGTAGTATAATGTCAAGGCAATAAATTAAAACACTCAATTGTTTTATACTGCACTAACAAGAAATGAAAATCCGCAAACTTACAATCATGCAAGTTTAGTATGCATACTGAGTATACTCCCTTTTACACTTGTCACTTCTCCAGCGTCAACACTTCACACTGAAAAGCTTGTTCTAATTAGTACATATTCATTTTAGGACGCACGATCAAAGTTCCTCTGCACCATCTAAAGAGAGTATACAGAATATCTCCTTAAGCGGTCACGCACAAACAAATTAATGAACCGATGCAGAGAGACTGGCTGCTACAGAGGGGCTCTCAGACGCCTCATGAATTGGAAAGCTGACCGTGAAGTGATCCGGGGGTGAAAACTGAAGGATACCAAGTTTTTATTTTGTGGTTCTGTGGCTCCAAAAAAGTCTGCTTTCTGCTATTTGTGGGGAAGCAACGTGTTTTACATCTTGGTTGGGAAGCAGGTTTAAGCTTTAGCTGAACATTTTTGGCTTTAGGAAAAAGCCAAATCATATTCCTTGTTCTCCTTGAACTAATGAGTACAATGCTGTATCTATTAAAGATGCTAGTGACGTGTTCCAATAAAAGTTGGATTTCCATTTGCATCTTTTCAGTTAATATCAATAGAAGCTTGGGGGGAAAAAAGGTACATATGTTAACACATATGGCTGATTGCTGAGTGCTTAAAAGATAATGGCAACATGAGATAAATGACGCAAAACATTGTAAGACTGGATTTGTCCTTACTGTGCCTATGGCTGGCATAGCATCATGCTCTGCTTTGTGAATCACAAGCACCTTTGGTAATGCCTCCCACCCTGATAAACTTAACTGTATGCTGTATTCTTGGAGGAAGAAGACAAATGTACACACATTTTTCACATATCCACTCATGTGGATTTTAGAACTTTATTGAGCAATAAAAAATATACACCAAGGAAAATTTTGTTTTCCTTTTCCCCCATATTGTTGTTCTTCCATCTTAAAATCTGTTTTAATACTTCCAGATGAACGACCAATAATCCAAAGCGACCAAATGAAAAAAAAAAAGAGCAGTCTTTTGAGTTCAACATTAAAAGTCGTAACCCACCGGAACAGTGTGAAAGCATCTCTGTTTGTTTATAGTGTCCACTGAAAATTGGGGAAAAAAAAGTATTTCAAACAGATTTGGTTTGCACAGGAGCAAAATCGCAGACTAGGTCGTCACATCTGAATCTGCCTCTTCATAGAGTTCTGCCAGTTTCTGGAACTCAGGCCCCCAGTCGTCCAGATAGTTATAATCCTGCTCTGATTGTGTGCCGGGAGTGTCTAAAGGGCTGATGGATCCCGTGGGTGAGCCCTGACCCTCATAAGCGTAGGTCTGGAGGGAGTCGTAGGGCGGCACGCTGGAGTCCACGTCGGCCTCCACCAGTCTCTGCTTGATGAACTCGTGCACATCCACCTCGTCCAGCTCCACCGCCTTGGCCAGGCGGCTGTGGGGCGGGGCGCAGCGTTTTCTCGCCTCTGGGCGAACATCCCGCCGGAACTTGAGCTCTTCGGCGGCGGCTGGGTTGCGCAGGGCGATGATGTCAAAGGCCTCTGTGTCCTCCTCGCCTCCGCCCTCGTCGTCGTAGGTGACCACGTTCTCTCGGATGTCCTCTTCGGAGATGATAAGGGGCTCTTTCTTGCTACGTCTCAGTGTGACGAAGAGAACCACGATCGCTGCAAAAGACAAGATTTTTTTTGTATCAGTACTTTCAGTTAAAAAAAAGAAGTGCTGAGGAAAATATCCTCAAAAATTTCACGAAAATAACTGACTTAATAGTAGACAAATGTCAGACAGAAAAGAAAATTGCTTTTCTCAGCACTTAAATTGAAAAACCGCTCAGCAGAACCACATAACGTAACACACAAAAGCTGAATGGGGTTACAAGGCTTAGCCATGTTTTTGTAAACAGCCGACCAAATGAAGACAAGCCGACTTTATGTACATATTTATCCTATTTTCCAACACTATAACCAACGAAGCGTTAAAGAGTTGTAAATCAATAATTCAAAATAGCCATTATTAGCATTAATGTAACTTTGAGTGCAAGCTGTTAAGATGATGACAATATACACGCTATCATCATCTGCAGAAGTAAAGTTGATCTCACATCCAGCCAAAATGCAAAACAGCCTTTAAATATAAAAAGCAAACATATGTGTCAGCATATAGAAGAATGTCTCATGTAATCATCTTTTAGGTTTTAGGTGAAGCCAGTGATGGAAAAGAATGTGCCAGTTGTGCCACATTAAAGAAAGTATAGCACGGCATTGCTAAATGTCACTGCAAATAAGAATCTTCCAGTGTGAAATATATTTTCCAACGGGTAATGAAGTCTTGAAGCAGACTAATATTTGATGACATGCTACAGCTTGCAACTTGTTCCTACAACTAATAAGAGTTACAGTTCTTTGGGTTAATAATACCCTCACTGCACGATATTAACACTAGCATCCATTTAAAAAAATGGCAAAAGCGAGGGAAGTGCATGTATTTATATCTGCAATATCTAAAAGAAGGTCATTATCTTGCATCAAAAGACAAGTCATATCAGTGTTACTGCAGAGGCATCTTTGCTTCACAATCAAATTGCATTGAATATTTGCAGGAGGAAACTCAAAGGTTCAAAGGAACAAAACGAGAAATGTAACTAATGAACAAGCCTTTTTTTCTATCTAAAGGTGCATGTAAATGTTTTCAGCATCCTGGCGTTCCACAGCCGTTAACTGTTATACGCTGTATTTATGTAACCAACAAAAATACAGTGTTAAATAAGCCTCTCGGGATGAAACTCCTTATAACACATTCAAGGTGAGAGAGAGACAGGGAGGTGGTGGTGGTGGTGGTGGATTAACAGGAGGTAGAGGTTTCAGCTTTTATAATGTCAAGGATGCAGTCATGGGTTTGGCTAATCTACTATATTTACCCAAGCAGTACATTTTTCTATACATTGGTAAATAAGGAATTTTGTAGACAAACTATAAAGCAATTTCAAAGAGAAGAGTTAAGCCCCCTGAGTAGACTAAGACTAAAGGTGTGTTGACCTCAAGCTTCAGCTTTTTAGTCAAACACTTGAGCCTTTTATTCTTCTGGTTTGCGTGGGCAGGAAAGAATTACTCCATTCAAACTGTAGTAGTACTGAATAAATGGACCAAAACACACTAAAAACGACTGGGAAAGCCTGACATCCGGCGAGTGAGACACACCGGATTTCCCTCCGCTCTCACTAGCTCCACTATCAGGCCTTAGTGCCGCCCAGCATGGTTGTGATTGGTTTAAAAAAATTCAAACATCTATATCAAAGTACATGAGTGAAGTAGCCAGACCATACTCAATACAGAATATTCAGTATCCAGACAGATATCGGCAGCTAATAGACAGCAGTTATGCTTGGAGCCCATTCAAATCTATTTCTTTTTCATGTTATAACTTTGGTTGTAACTGAACTACTTGTGAGGCCAGAGGGACTCTTCCTCAAGCTCTGAAAAATTGCAACAAAATAAACTTTTTCATTATGGTATAACATGTGTTCGACTGCACCCTAAAACACCCTATGACTAAAGTAATTATTCAAAGATTCATCTATCTACATATATTTCATTGTTCAGTGCGGTTCCTTGCCTGTGTTTTTGATGAAATGTCCCCTAACCGCCATGTGATTAATCTCTGGAGATAAAAACAAAATAACAAATTCACTTTACTCCACCCGGTGCCCTGCCCGAGTGGGATTAGAGAGGGTGAAAAACACAATTTGTGTGGGACAGTGCTTATCGCTTGACTTGTTTAAAGCAACCAGTTACACAACGCAAGAATGTGAGAGTGGGCGGCATGAGCTGGGTAAATCACTGAGAGCAGAACTAGGAAATTAAGAATTTAGTTTTTCCATTGACTACCACATACATATTTTTTTCGAGCCGCTAAATGGTGTTGGCCACTGTCTGCAGGTTAAGACTTCACTGTGCTTAAGAGGTACACAGCAGCGACAATTTCTTTATGACTGCTTTATGACCCTAAAAGGTCCAAAAAGTAATGATCAAATATGTTCTATTGTGTTAACATGTTATTGAGTATAACTGCGTTCAAACACATAAGTTTGTTCAGAAGCAGCTGACTCGATTTCCCTGTCATCCATTCCCGTAGCGTCACAGCGCATCCCCTGTTGACGCCTAGGGACTGCTTTGAACAGTTTTGTTTAGACGCTAATTGGATGAATGCTGCGATTATGTCCCGCCCACGGACACTCAGCATCTCTGGGGGTCAATGGAGGAGAGGGCTGGCCTGGACGCTGGGCTTCTGCGTGATGATTGGAGGGTCTGTCAAAAGGCTGCATCTCTTTTTGATTGACAGCGATTTTGTCCTATAAAAAGTTGCCGAAGCCACGAGCTCAGTTCCGTCGCGGAGATTGCAAGAGTTGTTGAAAGACAAACTGCTTCAACCTATTTCTTGGTATTTGCTTGGCGAAATTGCGAGCCAAATTTCATCATCCATTTCATACAATTATATACCACAATCCTTGTTTCAGTTTTACTTAATTCTCCCATTTCCTCCTTTGAGTTTAATATAGTTTTGTTAGATCGTTTGCTCATTCATTCATTCATACAGTAGGCTAGGTTAGTGTTGTAGGGGTGAACTAGGCAGCTAGCAAACTGCACACGACGGCAGACAATGCTAATAATGTCGACCTGATTTTGGCGAAGTCTTTAATGGGAAAACTACTTTTAAACGTGATTTCTTACATATTCTTCATTTATTCCTGAGTGTCCTTCCCCACATGTAGAAAGCAAGTTTGTCTAATTTCTACACTTGAAGGTTGGAGCCACAAAGTCTAGCGCCCAGTTATTGGGACCTTGGTGTGAACTAAAAGGTACAAGCTCACATCTAAATTATTTCTCCGTGTCCCTGGCAGTTGAGATTAACCGACATTGGGCACAGGGGAAGAAAGACATCAAAAGTGATTCCAAAGTGTCTGTGTTCAGATTAATTGTTATCTGTTTAGTCTTGTCTTCAAAAAACAGGCTCCTGCACCCTGAGGATAGCATATAAGCAGAGGGATTTCTTCATTTCTTTGTAGACACTTCCACATTGCGCTTGTGTGCTATGTGAAACTGTTGTAACTATTCTTGCAATTATAATAAATAAACCAAAGACCAAACTTGGTTCATTCTCAACTGTCTTTTTGTTTCACTCAGTCTCCTTTGAAAAGCCACTCCTGTTATAAAGAAACTTCCACAAGTTTTCCCTTAGGAGGAAAAACTTAAAATTAAACAGCAGGGCAAGATAAGATAAGTCAAAGTAACAGGTCTTTTCACCTCTCCCGGTATGACAAAGTTAGCTGGCTGACTGGAAGTGAAAATGTACTGCTGGCCATGCCTCTTGATGAAACCATCTTACAGATATTATAAATAAGAATTACAATAATTTTATTATTGTAAATATTATAAATGAATAGACAATTTGTATATGTAGGCTGATAATGAGCCGCCACTGGTACGCAGACAAGATATAATGACTCAATTAACACAACTTTATTATTTACCTTGCATTTTGTACACCAAATGCAATTTCACAAGTCATAATACTTTTATTTATGTATTTCTATCCAATGTACACACCCTATTGTATTACACTCTGTACTTTGCAGCTCCCTCAATGGTCCATTCAGGTCATTTCATGTGAGGCCAGTTGAGGTCTAACTATTGCTCAGTACACTACTTTTGGTACCATGGAGCATTACACCAGTCTACAGATACTCATTTGCAGCAGCAGTAGCCATTGCAGAAGTGCAATTTATGCTGCACTTATCCTGGTTATGGAAGATTACACTGGAAGACTAGAGGACTGTTTGATAAACTAATGTCTTTAATCCAAATAAGAGCCTATTCCATGTAACTTCTCAAGGCACAGACCTCAGCAAATGTACACAACATAGGTAAAAACACATTTATTTACTAACACAGAAAATCACTTTTGGAATATTTTAGGTCAATTTCTCTTGTTTTTTCATCTCATGTTCTAAAAATACTAGTACAGTATATGACTTCTTTACTATGATAAATTCTTAAATCGTGTCATTCATCATCTACATTTTCAAGTGTGAACAATTGGTTTTAATCCAGCTTTACTTGTGGTTGAGTCCTTAAAAGGTAATCTTGACCGAATCAGACTAATGCTGGCATTCACGTACTATCCCTTTAACATGTTGCTGTGGCACTGGAATGAGAAGGAACTACTAAGGATTATTGTGTTAAATAAGTTCCAAAGACCAAATACATGGTATTTCAAGTAATGCTTTCATTTTTAACCCAACTAGTACTGTAAGACTGCACTGTTTCCTTTGAAACTTAATTAGTAAAATCCCTGAAATGATCTACTTATGAATATTTTATGTTATTTAAGTCATGTGTAAAAGGCCATTATCAACTGAGCCAGCTAAGAGATAGTTTGTATCCCTTTTCTGGTTCGCTGAAGGCTTAATTAGGGTGGCTTATTGGAGGGCACGGATATAAAACATGGGCATTAATCAGACAAACACAAAACAGTCAGACACAAAACAATCACACAAGCGAGAATTAAAAAATATGAGTCATGTCTGTGTAGGTGATACAGATATTGATGTGCTTGCTCGACCTCTTCTCAGTCCGTCAACCAATCCACTTTAGTGCAGATTAAAAAAACAAACAGCTAGGCAGTCTTTAAGTTCATATTGGTCCGTAAAGCTACCTAACCACGCTCACAAATAAATACCCAGGTCAAAATACATGAATCAGATTTTAGATTAGAAAGGTAACATTGTCTAGTTCCTGAAAGTGTGCTTGTTCATAGCATATGGCTCAACATATTTTTTGGGTCCTCAGCTATAATATATACATGACAATATATAACTAGGAGATGCTTTATGCCAGAACTATGCCAATAGTCTTTCAAAAATTATAAACATATCACAGTGTAATCTCCAACAGTAAATAGTGATTGGAAAGGTTAGTTGAAAGCAAAAATTTATCCTATGTTTTTATAGATTACATCGGTTAAATCGAGCTACTGCAAAGGAAAAGGAACTAAAAACAAAAAAATTACCACACACCTTCATCCTATCAACCACTCCACAATTCCAGGCCTCCAGCTTTATGGGAGCTAGGGAGGTTTTGGATTGTGGTGTCACTGTTCACCTCTCAAACTATTGGAAATGTATTTTAAAAAAAAGTGGTAACTATATACAGTTAAGAAACAAACTGGGGATATTGCACTTATTGTCCTAGACCACTATTCCACAAAGACACCCACATTCAGCTATTTCTTCATGTACCTGCTGTGAACACTAGAGATGATGAATTATGAAAAACGGTGCAGGCAAGTTCAATGACTTCCTGTTAAACCGAGTGGAATCTGACTTATTTTGACTGCCACCCACAGACAAAATCTCGAATGTCTCAGGGGTTAGCAAACCTTGGTCCAGTAGCTAAGCTACGTGTGAGACACTTCACTTGTAACTAGAAAGTGTGAACTCAACATGCAACACGGGTTAGAAAAAGAAAAAAAAGGTGTGATCATTTGCTGTCTCTCCCCATTTCTTTTTCTCTCCCCTAACTAGTATCTGCCAATGTGCTGGTGATTAGGGATTCAGCGTGTGTCTCTCACTCAAGCGTTTGTTCCGAATAATGGTGATGGCCTTTTGTTCGCCTCAGCCAGCGGCTTGGGCATAGAGAAGGAAGACTGCCAGTATGAATATGCATAACCTTCACGCACTAATGTCCACAGACAATCATTGAATAGAGGAGGGGAGAGCCGCAATGGTGAGGCCATGTTATTAGACAGTTTGGTCTAATCATGTACTACTGCAGTTTGGTTTCCTGAGGAAGGAATCGGTCTGTGACATTCCTAACTTTAGCTGACATAACATTGTTGCCTTTTGGTGTATTTGATCTTAGATGGTGTACCATCTTTCAGACATTTTCCACCTGTAAAGCTGAATGTCCACAATTCAAATTCAAAGTGCCACGATCATATTTGCAAGTTTATAAATAATCATATGCTGTCGCTGAAACTGACTGGTTGGCATAGTAACAAGGCACGCACACTCATTGAATGGTGACTTCTTCTCTGGCTGCTGCAAGGAGCTGTTAACTTGGATGTGGCCTTGTTTATTTTCACTGTATTATCTATTCATGGTGCATAACACGTTCGTCACACATGAACTCAGCAACAGTGGTTTCTACGTTGGCTGTCACCACATTCCTCCATGCTTGTCCTCTGCTCTTCTAGCCACGACATGCCATGTCAAACATGGACTGCATGGACTGTTGGGGAAGAAGAATCCGTTGCATAGTAGGATAACTGAATTTCACATGGTCAACAAATGTGACTTAGGTCTAATCTTCATTTTCTGATTTGAGCTGCCTGTCTGAATATGAACCTGTCCTTCTCTAGGTTTCGACTCTCCACTCTCCAACCACTGTACGTTTTATTCTCAGTATTTCTACCAGTTGCACCTGTTCTCTGAATTACACTGACCCTGCAATCTCCATTCCACTCTTCTTTGCTGTCTTTGTCCCCGCCATCTCCTTTCAAGTCACCTCCCCTCCAGCCTTCGCACTCTGTGTCCTCTTTCTCTTCTGTCTTTCACAACCTTTTCTTTTTCATCCACCTCTGCCCTCTCTGACTCTTTCTACCCTCATTCATAATTCTACCTGTGTCTACAAATGTCTTTTCATCCCTCTCTCCTCCTCTGCCCTTGTCAAACCCTTTCAAACCCTTCCACCCTTCCCTCCTCCTCTATGGTTCATCTTCTCCTTCCACACCCTCAGGATATTTGCCCCCGGCAGCATCCCCCCATGCTGCAGTACCCAGAGCAGTTGTCCCGACTTACCCAGCAGGATGACGATGCACAGCAGGATGGCAATCAGAGCCCCCGTGCTGAGACCCGCCGAGGAGAGGAACGCCTCGCCTTGGCACATCCGTATCCTACCGTGGCGCTGGCACGGGCACACCCGGAGGGTCAAGGTGCTGGTGCCACTCAACGACGGCTCCCCACCGTCCCACACCACAATGGGCAGCTCATACAGCTCCTGGGTCAGGTGGTTGAAACGCCGCCGCCTGCCAATAATGCTGGCTGTGCTGTCTATAGAATGACAAAAAAAAAAAAACATATTTAGGAAAATAAGACCCATTTGCTAAGAAGACCTATTGATGGTGTCCTCTTTCTTTTCACTCTTTCAGAAACGCCTGCAATTGATTATTTATACAGAGCCATTTAGCTTAGGGGTAAAAAAAAAAGTCAGCTAAAGAGAAGAAAAAAAAATCCAATCCATTACATTTCCCATTGTGAATTGGACCGTTTGCTTTGGAAGGATCTCAAGCTGGTAGATCTCTCACTGTCGTATAGCGGCTTCTCTGTTTGCCAGGGCTAATTAATTAAAAAGGTGTTTGTCTACTATTTATACGTGCTGCAAAAGAGCAGTGCACCTTGGCCTCAGCAGAACACACTTCTGTTAATGGAACATGCTATGCAGATAAACAGTAATAAAAAGCCTGAATTTTTTAGAGAAGAAAAAGAAAACGAGAACCAGAAAGGATAGTTTTCTGAAAAGATTCAGCGACGAGACGGAAGCAAATGAACACACCGATGCAACTTACACGTAAAAAAAAAGAAGAAAAAAAAAGGTGACAGCAAACCAACAAGTAGGTCAAGGTTTTCCCCGCCAAGGACAACTGTTAAAACCTTCCTTATCATGGATTTAACATTTTTAAATAGTGTCTAAAAACAACTATTTTTGTTGTGGCTTTTCATAAAGCGCATGGCTGTTTTGGGGGTCAAATCTATTAGATACATGCATTATTTGGGCTTCAGACAAGGCTAAATTTGCAGAGAAGAAAGAGCATACAGGAGAACTCGAGAGCCAGGTTTTCTGAAAAACATTCATCTAAGAGGAGGAAGCATGTAAACACAGATGCAACACTTGTATACGTGTAAAAAAAAAGGTGACAGCAAACAAACAATGACGTGTTGCAATACTCTAATTGGCTTAAACTCACACCTGTAGCAGACCGGCTGTGAACAACCACTCCACAGCAATATTCCTGATAAAAGATGAGTGTATACCAGCCACCAGCGGCAGTCTTGTTTACACATGTTTGTCATAAAGATATCTAATTTATAACATGCACAGCATGCTACTTGCCAATGTCCTATATATTTCCGTAGCCAATATGTAGTTAATTAGGGGTAATTAAAGCACAGACATCATCGGGGCGAAGATCCTAATAAACTTTTTTTTCTTATTTTTTCTCTGTGTGTTTGAGTTCGGAAATGAGCCGTTTTAGACTTTCTGAAAATTGCGGTTTGATCTGGGCCTCGAGCTGAGGCGTGGCAAATTGGCTCAATATCACCCCCTATCACTTTTCAAAGTTAAAGTCCCCTCCTTTTAACTTTCATGTAGAAGTATTTAGTAGGCATGTTTTTCATATCCAGACACTGAAAAAAATCCTTTCGGAGCCATTCCTCAAGCCCAACAGAAAGTCAGCCCATTTGAGTTGAACATTTTTTGGGATGATTTTGACCATTTTCAGGGGTAACAATACAACTAACTGCTCCTATATATTTTAACGCTATGGACTCAATAGAGGAAAGGATGTCTGACTTTTGCGTGCAGTGTCCCGCTCATGAAATTGCACAAGGGCCCATTCATCCCTGCCTGCAGCTTTAATTTATTTTGACATCAAAGCAAATTCAAATTTTGAATAGCTTCATAACTGAAATTGTAAAGTGAGATTTCCATATTTTTTATATTAATGATTCAGATTTTGGAAATAAACACAGCTTGTATTCAAAAACCTTTTAAACGAGCCGCCAGGATTGCTGTACAGTTGTGATGTCATAACTTTACTATGTATAGGCCGTAAATGGCTCTATAGTGCCCCCTTTGCTCAAACTCACACAAGGATGTTTCTTATTTCACCTGCACCTTTCAATCTGCACAAAAATAGACGCTGTTCAGTTGTCTTCTTTTGCAACAGTACTTACTAAGCTTATTTCCCATTTGTAATGAATGTTAGACACTTCTTCTCAAAGGACATGCATGCTAAGAAGCTCACACAAACAAGTAGGCCATCACACAACCACTTCACGTGCTAGGCTCGTCTAAGGGTTTACCATTAAGAATCTAACATGCGATTCTTAATGGCTCTTTGATAGAGATCACCTCAGCAAGAGATCACCAGTCTGTAATATGAAGGGCGTCCAAATAGCTTTAGTTTTATGGACTTAATAGAGCACTCACACAGCCCAGACTAGCATCTGCATAACGTCAGACAAACTGTTCCTTTCAAATAGTTTTATTAAGAGACAACTAACAGATACAGTACTTTCTCATTAATCCCTGTTCATTCAAAGTGTATTGCTGTGTGAATCAGGTATCTGGATGACAAACTTGTGCCTCACATGACTGACTAACTAGAACCTTGCAGATCACAAGCTGATATATTTTTACAAGATATTCTGAGTTCCGAAGATGCTGAATCGTGCGTAGGGCAAGGTCTTTCCTCCCAGTGAAAAACACCTCCGCCACGCTGTACTATCGTGCTGCTGCTCTGAGACCTCGCCTCCCACTCCAATCTCTGCTCCATCTATGAATAATTTCAATGATCGACAGTTGGAATGACAACACGTACTTTCAAGCTTTATTAAGTCAGACTCGCAGTTTCACTGTATCAGCAAGCAGATGGGTGGGGGGTTTGACAGAGTGCTATGGGAGAGATGCAAATTACAAGGAAGAGAGATGGGGAGTTGGAGGATGAGTCGAGAAGTGTGTGTGTGTGTGTGTGTGTGGGGGGGGGGGGGGGGGGGGGGGGGGGGGGGGGAGGATGTTGTGTTTAAGCCAAAGAGAGCAGAGGACGAAGACTGAGGCTGAGATAGGGTTGGACAAACAAGTTGTGTGTACGCGGTGTCCGCTGTCACAGCTTTTAACACTTCAAAGCACCGACCCACGTCATTGTACAGACCACAACGAGGCAGTGCACGTCAATTATGTCATGCTAATTTCACATTAAAACTGTCTGTCTTGTTAACGTTTCATTAACGTTGCAGCAAGATGGGCCATCTCCAGCCACGTGGCAGCCACATCCTCTAAGAGGAGAGACTACAGGAGTTAGCACAGCCAGGGGTTAACCATGTTGGGACAGCTCTCGCTAAGTGACATTACCTGCAATGCGATGCACATGAACACCCAGGAATTGATGGAAAAAATGCTTTTAAGAGCATTTCACACTTTAGTTTAAACTGATCCTAAACACTTTTGATATGTGTTATTTTACACATCACTAGCATACAATTTGTTGTTCCCCCCCATCACAAGAAAGAAGGGCATTTATATGCATGTGTCTGAGGTTCATCACAACCATGTGGAATTCGCCCTACACGGGTTCCGTTAGGCCAGAGTACTAGCTACTAGCCCTACTTCCTGGAAAATGAATTAGCATGATAGAGCAAGTACCTGCGTACTTACATAACTTAAAAAAAAGTATCACATTCACATCCATGTCTGTCCATCTCAAAATTGAGTGAAATTTCACAGCAGCTGAGAAAAAAGTTGGATCCCTGTGATAACATTTATCTCTTTTGAAAAGATTGAAAACATGTTGTGATGGTCATGAAGACAAAGCTATTTGAACTTTGCCATGTGGAAAGTGCATGTAAAACCATAATATCCATGATTTACATTATTGCTACAATGAAAAAAATACCCAATTAAATTTAGATTTAAGATATTTAAGGTGATTATCAATACCAATATCTTTGTCAACGAGCTGACTCACTATAAAACATATGAAGTGTGATTGAAAAAAGATATGCCAAAAATATACCAACAATAGAGACGTAACACAGCCACATCTACAGTATCCAGACTTTACACTTGCCTACACACGTTCTTAGCTGAATTATTTGTGAACTTTGGTGGGTGTGTGTAGGTGCCGCTTATGGGATTCAGCACGAACCTTCTGTAAGTTGCCACTTTGAGCACAATATGCATTGTGATGACATTATTTTAGGGGTAGATTATATATGTGGTTAATAATAATAATAGTCCTAATATCAAGGTTTATTAAAGTACCATATATAAGGTCATATCAGAAGCCCAAAATTACCAGGATGACCTGCACTGCTTCCTCAACAGTATTTAACTTCCGGTATTGTTGAGGTGAAATTCCGCCAAATGTCTCTCATTTTGGCGGGATGTCCGTCACGTTCTGCTTTCTTTGGGTTGGCATTTAAATCTCTGGTCGATTTATGAGGACTATGGTTAACTGTTTTCTGTTGCACGATTAAAACCTTTGAACATACACGTCACACCAAAAAAAGTTCCTTCCCGAGGGGTTTTCCGGTGTTTAGTGCCTCCACTGAAGATTGTGATTGGTTTCAAGAAATGCCAATAAACCAGAGCACATTGTTCTCCCATCCTGGAATGCTGTGTGGACTCGCTAGACACTCCTCCGCAGCGCTGTGGA
Organism: Etheostoma cragini; assembly: GCF_013103735.1. Lineage (NCBI taxonomy): Eukaryota > Metazoa > Chordata > Actinopteri > Perciformes > Percidae > Etheostoma > Etheostoma cragini. The sequence continues at coordinate 19,646,554 of NC_048428.1, forward strand.
GGAAGGTTTGGCAATGCGAGATTGGCCTCCGCTAACTAATCCCTAATAAAGATTAAAGGATTTAAATGAGCAGCTCTTCTAGAATTTCCAAATTGTATCGGGCCTAATGGATCAAATTCATCTTGCGGGGGTTGTGGTGCTTAAAAAAATGTATCTATTGATTACAGACGTGTCTTTCTCCATGTTAGTCTGTGGGGAAAAAAGTATTTTTGGGACAGAAGGCATGAGGTGACACGCCAGGAGTGGCAATTTCAATGTTGGGCATCTATGATCAATTTGCTCAAAGCCCAGCGCACTTCCTGGGGGCCTGGGCAAATACCGTTACACATCCGGTATAATTATAGGATGGCTTTGAATATTGATCAGTGGCTCAGTTTTGTTCAAACACTAATATCATTTAGTGTAGAAATAATAAGCCTGTCATATAGAATAACTAACAGCAGATTAAGAGACAAACATACCCTTTAAAAGAAGTCCCTGCATTCAATACGGATTAGTCTGACTGCAGAAGGCTTAGCTTAACAAAACATTGATGAGAGATAGCAGTTAGTGATTGGGCTGCTTTAAAATAAAAGATGACCATGCTTATCCAATGCATTGTTTTGACACTGTCACAGTATGGTATGTTTTATCCCTAAGGTTGTGTTTTCTATATTTGAGTTAATTAGGGGTTGGTTTGTGTTATTCTGCAGTAACATTAAAAGGGAAATGCAGAGTACTGTTAATATGTCCCCCTGTTCCACAGGAACAAATTGGCCCACAGCTCCGATGAGGCACCAACGACTGCTGAGGCCTAACTGCACACACATTAATAAATATTGGTTCATTTAATAATAATTAAAAAAAGAAAATGATGTTCCGATTTCCTAAATCATAAACACAGAGTAATTTGGGAAATATCTTGTTCTGAACTGCTTGAATAATAGTAAAGCTTATCAAAGCCCTCTTTTGCACAAATCATGCTGTTTCAGCAGATAATGGGAATTTAGAAGTAGAGTATAAGACCCGTTGCAAGTGAAGTGTGAATGGCATAGAAGATAATTAAACGTCCCACATATCAAGGGCTTAACATCGCTTCTTTCACCACAGCCCATTAACTGTAATATTATAAGGTCTTCTGAAGTCACAGTGGAAGAAGATGCCTTCGGAAATCAATTGATCTATTTAAGTATGAGGGTTATTTAGAGATCGTAGCCCCCATTTAATTGCCTTTTCAGAAGCAAATGTCATCACAATGTGACAGATAACGAGATCAAAAAGGCATTCAATTTTCAGTCATTGTAAAGTAGGCATAGTCAAGTTGAATGTATTTAAAGGGCTTTTAACAGAACAGCTTTGTCACAAAGTGGTTTCCTGGAGCAGATGAGCAGAAGCATCCACCTTGTTGTTCAGCTTTAATGGTGCCTAATTCGCTGTAGGAGTTTGACCTGCATTTAATGTAGCACATCCAACACTTCAGCTGCATCACACATCAGAATACACCTAAGACTAAAAATTGACCCTCAACTGCTTTGCTGATCTGACTTTGTTAAAGAGAACTGGAGCTGTTACAGATCTCGGTAGCAAAACACCAAGTGTAACAAGATAATAGTGTTTAACCAATCTGATTGCAAGGACAGAAAAAAGCTGACAAAAAGCCCTAATGCTTTCATTAATTTATTCTTTTAATAGCCACAAATGTTAATTACCTGACATAAGTGAGGAATCAATTGCAGATCTCATGCCTTTAAAGGTCCCATGCTCTTTATATATGCTTTTAAATAGACCTTACTAGTCCCTTAATACAGTATCGGAAGTCTATATTCCAGAATTTAGCCTTGGTGCAGAATTGCAGCCATTAGAGCCAGTTCTACAATGAGGTTTCCTTAGTATGTGCCATTTCTGAGTCTGTAGCTTTTGAGGAGTGGGGATGGGCAAGCTGGAGGCTGGGGGTTTGGCCTTGACCAACTGCCACTTTGCTTGTTTGAAAGCCATGATGTCACTCTCTCATGGGTGGGCCAAATTCTCTTGGTGGGCAAAGCAGAGAAAGGGGAGGTAACCTTGCCCCTTATGACCTCATACGGAGAACGATTCCAGATCGTCTCATCTGAGTTTTCATTTTCTCAAAGGCAGAGCAGGATACCCAGGGCTTGGTTTACACCTATCACCATTTCTAGCCACTGGAGGACCATACGCCCACTGGGTGAACTCACATTAATGCAAAAAAACTCAATAAAGTGACCTTTTTGTGCCGTGGGACCTTTAAAGTAGTAAAGTAGATAGAAAACAGTGCCTTCTGCAAAACTCAAAAAAAATCCAAAATTCATAAGGTTCTTTTGTGAGTTCCATTCCAATCTGAGAGTGAGAGAGTTAGTCGTGTGAGAGGGATTTTTGTCAGTTGCACAACAAGAGAGGGAGGTATTAGGCGCTGGCACAGAGCAGCTACCAACTGTTGGACTGCTACAACGGCGATGAAAGGAAAATGTTTCGAGTGTGAAGAGCTTACTTTAATTATCAAACACAGGAGTCAACAGTATGGAGCACTGCGCCCCTCTCTCTCACACAGATATTGTGAACACAGCAAATAACTTCTAATACTCAGTGGCAGTAGAACGCTTTATGACTCCCGACACCTCTTTTGAGTGCTAGTACTAATGCAGGCCCCCGGGTGACTGGAGATGACAGAAGCAGCATGAACTCAGGGCGCAGCGCCTTACCATTAAGAGGGAGGCTGGGGCTTTGAATGTGTGGATGAGCAAGGAGGAACTATTAAGTGATGTGAATCATTCTATGTGGACAAGGAATTATAATATAAAAAGAGTAAGCAAGCAAATGACCCAGCAGAACGAATCAGAAAGGTAGGGGAAAAGTAATATTGAATAAAAAAGTGTTTGATTTAATGGTATGTCATTTGGGTTTTTTGCACTGAGAAGGGGGCTTTCCTTTATTTGTAAGCTGCTGTATGTAACATTGGAATGTGTGTGTTTGATAGTGTGTGGTTCTAGAAACAACCCCATTCTTTTCTAAAAGCTACAGAGTGCCCTCGATCAAGGCATTTAACTGCTACAGTGCAGCTAATGTTTGGTCAACAGAATAAGTTAAAGTCTTTGCTGGGTGGCTGCCTCCCTTTCGTGTAGTCAACTACCCGTCCAGGTTGTTGCTGTAAATCAGAACAAGCTCTTTAACAGCTTTCTTGTTTAAAGAAGGGATGCTGTTTAAGGAAACAGAAGTCAATTGTGAGTAATTAAGGACGGCCTCTTTATTCCAGAGAGATAGTGTATCCCTGACGGATTCATTTCCATGTCCATCACCCGTTCACTTTTCTTTCAAACCCTCTCTGAGAATTTATTCAAATATGAATAATTCTTATTTCCATGTCATGACACATCCGCCCATCCCACATGGAATTTCATCACAGATAAAGTTTGAGAAAAACAAGATCCTGTGGGATGGAGTGCAGCAGGAGCTAAATCCAAATTGAAAGGCACCATTACTCAAACAGCATGAGCAGAAAAAAAACTGCTAACAATCCTTCCAGAAAGAAGGCTTTCCTTCCTGAATGCTTTGGGATTTTTTTTTTTTTTTGCTGCAGATGGCTCTGTTGTAACACAACTAACAACTTTTGAGAGAATCACTTTGCAAGATTGTGGGTATTTTGGTTGATTATCAAGGGTTTTAAGAGTTTCTATGCCCTTATAGAGACTAAGGCGTAAGTAGGTCTGCCCCAAACAGCCATGACTTTTAAACAGAAGGAAAATAAAATAAAATCCCTTTTACCTATTTTGGCCATACCATATGCGGTCATAGTTACTGCTTTGATTTTAGCAGTATTGTTTTTAATCTTTCGCGCGGTTGAAGATGCATGTTGGTTGCTTGGTAACAATCAGTGTCTCTGTCAGAGAAACGTCATAAGCGGTCTCGAGTAACAAGCATCACCGATGGCCGGAGGCAGGATGCCCTGGTTTACCCTGATCCAAGCCAACCTTTCCAAAAACACTGATCCATAAAGCGCTATGAATTGCTCAGTCTCAGGCCCAGGGCTAGACTGGGGTAAAGAATTAGCCCTGGACTTTTGTGACCCGGACTAGCCCACCACAATCAGCCGGAAACCAGCAATGCTTGCACTTTCCTTCAACACATGTACATACCAGCCCCTAATACTGAGTGGTAAATAAAATAGTGTGATAGTGTACTCACTGAGTCAAAAAGGCTTCCTGGCTCTTGCTGGCTAGATGGCTAAAGGTGTGCGTGGAGCATGGGTGTCATAAAGACTTCAGGTCTGTAAGTTAAGCTGAAGCTGCATTTGTGTACACAATATGCAACTTGTGTTAGTGGAATGAATCAGAAAGCTGTCAGCCAACAAGTGGGCCAATGATATCATCTCTTTTCTCGCTATAGGCCGATCACAAGCAAACAAAAAGCTTTCGACCATTGTGAACCACATGCAGCCCACACAAATAGGCCGGCCCACTGGGAAATCTCCTGGTACTCCTGATGGGTAATCCATGTTTGCACTGGTCCCATATGGACATCGAATTGTCCTTAAAGATCCGAGGAGGAGTTATTACCCTCCTCCCATTACATTATATCGTCCACAACTATATTAAATGCTTCACATTATCTGGCAGACATCATACTATGCAGAAAGCACAACAAGGAGAAGCGGCAGCAAAGAATGAATTAGTTTCTATTAGCTTTCCTTCACGTCCACACTGTGATTTGCTAACAGAGCATATGGAAAATCAGCAAGAGATGTTTTGCAGTAAACAATGCAGGTGTATCTCTGCATGTTTCCCAGAAACAGCAGAGAGAAACAAAGCATATATTTAACGTGTGTTTTTCACAACAATATACAGCATAGTCAGCCAAGAAGAGATGGGAAAATAACAGTCCTCAAATAGTTAAAAGGGTGATAAAAACTGGGTTTGATTGTGGCTTTAGGTTGTACACCAAGTCCCAATGTTTCTTTTTTCAAAGTTAAATCGTAAAATATTTGGACCCCATGGGGAAAGTGGGCTTCTATGGCTACAACTAAAGATCATTTTCATTGTCGATAAATCTGTCAGTTATTTTCTCAATTTAACGACAAGTTGTTTGGTCTATAAAATGGTGACAAATAATGGTCGATCAGTGTTTCCCCAAGCCCAATGTCCTCAAATGTCTTGTTTTGTCCACAACACAAAGATATTCACTTCACTGTAACCAGAGTGAAGAAACTAGAAAATATTTACATTTAAGAAGCTGGAATCAGAAAGGTTTTACTTACTAACAAAATATTTGACATCAACTTGATTAGTTGATTATTTTGATTGTTTTTAAAATTATTCTTTGCAGCTCCAACTGAAACTAAGGAATAAATATGAATGATCAAGCATGGGAAACTTAATACTACCCTAAATCAGTTAATTTCATTATTTATTGGAAGGCACCATTAACAACCTGCCATTACCTGCCAAGTTTGAATAAAGTGATACATACATTGATGTAAGCTGGGGCCTGAATTGAAGGGCCAGCCTTTTTTTGCCTCATAAAAGGGGAAAAACAGGAACTGTTGCTTCTCTATAAGAACTATACTGTCCTGTTCATGGTAGCCTACTAATGGACATTGCGCCATCATCCAGTGCGGGACGGCCTTGATCATATCCTCTGCCCAAATTCCTCACACTTCTTGGGAGTGTTCAACAGCTTACTTCATAGCTGCTCTGTTGGGTTAATATGTGCAAAACAGAAGAAAACCTTTTGCTGAATAAAACTATTTATACCCCATTTGCACCCTTAAAAAATGATAAGGTGTTGTCCTTCAGGAAATATGGTACTTTAGTGCAGTCAATCTTTGCTTTGTTTGATTCATCTGCCCCTTAGGAGTAGAGGTAAGCAGGAGGTGAGGTTGTCTCTAAGTGCCACTCACGTAAATGCAGCAAATCTTGTAACTTTATGTAGCTGAAGTAGGCAAGGCAAGGCTTGTGGTGGGAAGCAACTGGACCAAGGGCTAAACAGACTTATCTCCTATTATCACATTGATTTTTCTGATCTCTCTCGTGCTCCCTTCCTCTCAGTTTTCTTCCCCCTCTCTGCCTCAGAGATTCATCTGGAGTGCAGTGAACTCCTCCTCTCAGTGGGCAACTGTGAGATCTTCTGGCTGAGAGCTTTTAAAAGCCCTGTGATTGCAGACCGACCTAGCGCTGGGTATACACCTGGGACTTAGGTTGTTGCCGTGGTAATGCCCACTTTTGCCCATGTGCCGGCACAAAATAATGCACACAGGAGGGGGATAAAGGAGAGCGCCAGAGCGGGTTATCCATTTCCAACACAATGTGCAAACATGCCAAACCCCTATGATTCTCTTGGTTCATGAGACCAGACTCAGACTCGATTGTTGACAGTTGACAGAGCACATATTTCCATTGCACCTTCAAGGTATGAGGAAATCAGTTCAGCTTATTGGACTTTGGAATGTGAAGAATGAGGATAGAGTCCTGCCCTGAAGGCAGAGTGCAACACTCATAAGAAATGCAAACAAACATATTGATCTCTGTAATTACCTTCATTGTCCTTCAGGGTGAAGTTGGGATTAACTGGTAGCTGGTTTGGCAAAGCAAAAGAAAACCGCTGTCCATTGGCAAAGTCATCCTTATCCACTGCTGTGACAGTCTGGATCACCTGTTGTTTAGAGACAAACACACTTTTAATTAGCCACTGCACAGTTTGGAATCCCTTTTACACATTGATTGCATGCAGGAAGAGGGGTTTAGAGTGTGATGCATGTCTCTTGATTTGTTGTTCCTAGATCGACAGAGTCAATTTCCCTCTGACCTACAGCCAGTTGGTCTTTTCTCATTTTCTCCTCTACCTGTATCCTGACTGGAAAGAGGCACAATGATTTCAGAAAATTTGGCTTGTGCCAGGGAACTGGCATCTACCAATGATAGTTGTGCTTACAGGGCAACCTCACTGCCACTTTTGACTTTTGTTCCCTTAATTGCTAAAATAGATGGTAAGAGTGCAAGAGAACAACAACCTAATAGCCCCTGTCACCATTGGGAGCTCTTATCTTCAATGTGAGATTTGGGGGTGTGACTCTGTCTTTAATTGTGCCGTACTAAGATGTACTTATTGGGTGCTTGAGTTTAGTTACCGCTCAGGGCGCTGTTCCAGCAATAGCGCTGGCACTCCCTCTGACAGCTCTCCATTTGTGCATGAATAGGTCCTGAGCGTGTGTGTGTGTGTGTGTGTATTTCAGACTGTGTGTAGTGATTACTAAGAAAACAGGGTGTAAATTGTAATTTCCCCACTGGGGATCAATACACAGTATAGATTATTGCAATTATTATTATTTACTTATGTAGATGTCATGGTTGACTAAGTGTAAATGGTAGACAATTCTGGCAGGAAAGCAGGGTTCTCTTTCTTCTGGTGTCAATGGCTCCACAGTTAAGTGGTTAGGGTTAGTGCGAAAAAGCAGCTAACTGCCACTTGCTACCCTTAAAAATGAGGCGACTGGGATGTCTGGAAAACTAGAGGAAGTTATGCAATTGGCTGTAAGATTGAAAATGCCTGCCTGAGGAACAATCTCTCCTTGGTTGTTTTCTAAATGGGTCGAAAGTTGTTGTCAGTACTGCCATTTTTTGGTTAAGAATATAACTGAGTTCCAGCTCTGATTTCAATTTCGGAAAAATTGTAGATAGAGGTCAGATGTTAAAGTACTGTACCACATTTCAAATACATGTATTAATGAATTAACCGTTTCAAATCATTGTGGAGTACAATGCTTTGGTTGTTAAGGTTGGCAGGATTCCTCCTCTCACTGTCTTATCTCACTCATCTAGGTGTTGCATTTCCACACTCCTCTAGGTGTTGTATTTCCACACTCTCAAGATCAAACAATCCAACCCTGAATCCGTTCATTTCATTATTTTTTGGCAGGCACCCATAACCACCAGCTATTAACTGCCAAATTTAAATAAACTCAAAATGTGAATATTGTGAATCGTCATACATTGATTTAAGGTTATAATTTAGCTAACACCATGCTAACCCAGTAGGTCCTTTTAACTCTGAAGCTGTGTGTAATGGGGACTCTATGTTTTACATAAGTGATCATGATGTATATGTATAGGCAAAGAGCTGTTGTGTTAAAATTATTATCATGTGTTTGTGGTATTTTTAATTATAAGATAGGTCAGTTCTACTGGTGTACTGTTGCTATTGTTTCCTGCTGTTTAGTACCTTGAGAATTGATCTACAGAGGACTCTTAAATGTTATGGACACCAATCAGAAACACATGTCTGGGATATAAAAACGAAAATGAAAACAGATTATAAAACATTAACGAGCAGCTCTATCCGTTCATACATGTTGCATTTGAATGGTAGCATGCCACTGTCTCATTCAACAGCTAATACATCTTCCCACTTAATCCCCTGGGCCAAAAACCTTGTGGCTATAATGCAACCTTAATTCAAATTTAATGCAAACCTTAATTCAAACTTTTCTTCCACAAGCTTAAAACTATTAAAATGTATTTAGTTGTCGGCTTCCCGGTCTTTACTCCATCATCCTTTGCCGAACCGCCCTTTCAGCCATTTCCGTGCTGCTGATTGCTCTATATCTCCAAAAACCTTCTTAATTCGAATGAATCAAAGACTACTGAGAGCAAATTGGAATGAGCTTCGATTTAGAGCCGTCATGGCTTGCTGGTGAGATACTCATTTTGAACAAGGGATGATTAAGCAGCTCTCTCCAATGCCTTTAAGCTTTCTAACAGCTCAGCTCTCAGTGAGCAACCCAAACTGCTGAGGAAAACAATAGTTCAATACAGAATGCATGGAGTCTGACATTAATGCACAGCTCTCAACACCCTCTCAGGTGTGTCGGCGGTGTAGAGAGAGGGGAGGATGTAGAGGGAGAGAAATAGAAGAGAGATAGTTGTTGCAGATTTCTCACCTGTCCCGGCCTAGAGCTCTCACATACGATGACCTCCTCGTCTGTAGCTATTTCTGGCGGATTATCGTTCACGTCCAGCACCTGGACGGTAACAGGAACGTGGCTGAGCAGGCTGGGGTTGTCTATGGCAGAGAGAGAAAACAAGTGACAGAGAAGATGAAAGTCAAATGTAAGCCTTAATAACAAAGTGGAGTGTCAACACCGTTATTTTAAACTAGGGCACACTGTGCTCTTCTTGTTAGACTACTTATGGGTTTTGTCTTAGGCTGTGCCAGTATAAAAGCACTGAAGGATGCAACATTGCAGAAGGCAATTAAGCACATCTGATCATCAGCATGCAGCATGTTCTTCTCCCAGTTGGTGTGCTTGGTTGTGATGCATTATTTGCCCCCTTGTGCTGCATGAGCAACTCAGGAAGCATGTAAATCCCATGCTTTACCTCCTCTTCTGCCTCCTTGTCCTTTTAATATAAAGTTACCATTCTTTTTTTTGTATATGTATTTTAGCACTAGCATTAAGATGTTGATTGTTGTTGATGTTAAACTAACCCTACAGAGACTATGAGTGGAAACTAGCAATTTGCTGCACCCTGGCACACAACATCTATTTTTTTTTTTTGGTGCACTGTCCCTGTTCAAATAAATGAATTACAATTACAACACCAGAAATATTACTGGTGTGCCTTAGAGCAAAGCATTTAACCATCAACCCATAGGGAACCTCAGTCCCCAAGAGAAGAAGATTGCTTTTACTCGGTAGCTTCCAGGTATGAGTATGCTTTACAGTATGTATGTGTAGCAGGAAAGCGTTGAAAAATAGCATGCCCGCTCAGCAATTCCTTGTATAGGAAAAAGTCAAGCAGGCAGTCTTTCTATTAAACTAATGATTCCTGAGTTTTATTTACTTTATCTTGTGCATGAAGGTTTCCATGCATAGTGTTTTATTTAGTACCTGCTGTATTATTAGACAATCACTTATTCTTTTTATGATGATTACCAGATGATACACCAACTAATTCAATCATGCATTCATTCTCTAATCCACTCACTGTCTATGGTCCATCGACTCCTGGTAGCCATTAGAAGGCAGTGCAAAGTGTCTGAAGTATGGTTTGCAGTGAACTGTGCAGGCTGCTTTTTGTCTATGACACTGTTTGTCCCTGGTCATTCAAAGTGGTACAAATGTCTCCTTTCTGTCAGTGTCTTGGCATTTAACTGTACCCTTGAATTTTAAGGAGAGGTTATGAGATAAGGAAACATTAGCATGCAGCACCTCTGTCAGTTAGCATGAGATTTGCCTAATTATGATTACAAATTACCAAGTTACCTGATAGCAATTGTTGGAGTTAGCAGGGCCTGCATTGATTTAATTAATTTCCAATGTAGAAAATGACACTGAAACAGTTGGGACTCATTTGATTTTATAGTTAATTATAAGACAAATACACTCTATAACATATTTGAAAACATTCTAATCAATATGCAAATGATCTCCTTCATCCTTGTTTTCTCCAGACTTTAATTGCTACTTTCACTATTAACTCATCTGGTGTCAGGTTTGTTTAAATACCATTTGTGGTTGTCATATTACTGTAAATACTGCTATTTAAACATACTTACTGTCCTAATACCTGGAGCAGAACACTGTGATGAACTGCACCCTTCTTATTAACTATTTTACACAAAGTCCTTGGATTGGCCATGTTAGTTATTAAGAATCATGATAATACAACACAAAACTAATACTTTTCCTTGTTGAAAGCTAAAGCTTACCATTGAAATGGGATATTTTCATGGCAGAATCCACATTTTACTTCCTAAATTCAACAAAATAATTCTGTGACAAAGACTTGAGTGTAATTTGATATTAGTCAAAAAATTAGCAGAATACAAGCATCTGTGTGTAATGAGCTGCATACTCTTGACTGTGATCTATAAATACAATTTAGCAGACTGGTTAGAGTTAGAGAAATTATTTAAAGAGAAAGTAGTGACACTAAACTGGTTGGCTGAATAGCTGCACGCAACAGCTGCTGCTTATTGCAGCTTTGGTGAAGCCTTATGGTTCTTGTTTTTGTGCATTCTTTCCAAAATGTGTAATTGGTGGATTTGTGGCCTGACAGTCAGGCTACATAGACTGAGGCTACATTTACGTAGCTACGTTTTTGTTTAGATTTTTGGTCCAAAAGCGATCTCCATGCACACATGTGTTTTTTAGCTCAAGTAGAAGAACTAATCTTTGTTTAAACTAACACAGCCCAAATCGCATATCTCAGCAACATTCTCGTATATTGGGCATGTGGATAAACAGTAGGCAGCAATGTATACTCTGCCCGTTGCTGGTAGTTACCAACATAATGTTATTAGCTTAGTTTCATTGAACTAGACCCAATCAGGGATCAAGACTTTGGTGTCATTGTTGGTGTTGCCAAGGGTCTCCGTTTGTGGCCGATGAAACAGTTGTAAAAACCATGATTTCAAATGGGCTCTGAAATGCCGGTGCAGTGTGAATGTGAGGTGTAAAATTGGCAAAAGACATTTGTTTCTAAACCAAAACACAGCAATGTAAACGTAGCCCCAGAGTCCTGCTGCGGTGGATGTGTGTCTGTTTACATGTAAAGTATTCAGTTTCATCAAAACATGTGAAGTGAACATCTGAATAAAAATCTGTTCCGTGGCAAAATGGTGCTAATGATTTTATTCCATAGGTAAGGTAACAGTGTGCAGTGCAGACTCATGACGCCAATCTTTTTTATGGAACGTCCTTTTTATTGATATTGATTTTTAGACCTGGGCTATTTTCTCACTATATGATCCCCTCAGGGAGGCTGGTTATCTTGTAGAAATGGGGGGCGGGAGGCTTCAGGGTAGAACTATAGCACCTACAATTATTTTGAATTTCTATTCTTTATAGCATGTTGTTGTGGCACAAAGCTCACCCATTATTTCAAGGCAATTCTGAGAACGATTTAGAATGTCGCATATCAGCTTGGGGACAGAAAAGATGAGTGTGTAAAGAAAGACCAATCTCTTTTAACTGCCTCTTTCCGGCAAGTGGATAATGGTATTTTCATGTGTTTACTACAGTCACTGTAGGTCAAATATACCCTGGTTATTTTAAATATGCATATGTCAGAAGATGAAGAGAATGGTATGTACATTTAACATAGTGCATTACAAAGTTTTAAAATGTATTTCTAATGTAAATATACAGATATTTCTAAAATAAAGTTACATAAAATTGCTAATTCACATTAGCAATGAGACAGAACTAGAACATCTTTGAGTCTCCAGACTTTCTTTACCCTTCCAAGATGAAAATTAAATCATAATCTGTTTGTATAATAGGAAGTAAGACTGCTCACTCATGAGGAATCACAAAAGAGCAAACAGACGCAGCAGGTGCATTTCGTTGACTCGCCCACTTGTAAACATTCTGTTAATGGAAAGCAGGCTGGGTACCTACCAACCTCCGAGGCCATCACAGTGATGTTGTGCCAAGCCATGTCTTCCCTGTCCAGAGGCTGCGTTGTCCGTATAAGTCCACTGATTTCATCGATTTTGAAGTACCTTACTCCTTCCTCTTTGCTGTCCAAAAAGTACCTATTAGGAAAAGGAAAATATGTTCCTATGTATCCACTTTTCAAAAAACAGTGATGGAAAAGATTGCATGAATAATCTGCAGGCTACAGGGCACAGTTAGGTGGTTGTGCCAAGTACGCATGAATTGTCTTGATTTAGGGATCAAAAGATGTCATGACTTTCAAGATAAAACTATGATAAATGTAGTTTTGAAGTGGAGGTTATGTTATACTGTAGGTTTTATATTATTAGGGCTGGATATCTGTACTTACTACATTTTTAAGGTATTAGTAGTAGTATCAAAATCTCAATACAATGGTACCTGCATTCGGCCCTTTTTGCTACTAGAAAAAAAAGGAATGTTTGTATGGTTTTGTCTGCAGCCAATCACTGCAAGCGTTTATTGATTTACTGTGACATGTGATTTTGTCAAAGTCGAGCACAGTGTATCTAATATCTAAGAGGTGGCAGTTCAGCATGCTGAGATGCTTCCATTCACAAGATGAGGTATTGAATGAGGTAGAAAAAAAAGCTATCAAATAAAGTACTCTATTGGTAACGCAATCACTTTAAGGGTACTGCCATCGGTATCGTAATTAAACGATACCCAGCCCTATATTTGTTAGACTGCATTTAAATTAAATTTGTAACTTGAAGACAAATTAATTTGTGTTAATTGCAATTACTGTTGAAAAGACAATTAGATGTAACTTTACGACTGCAATTAGTACACTTTAAACAAAGAAGTTTACATGTCTTGTGACCTTCAACACAGTGGTGTCTCTCTTCCTTTTGATAGAAGTTAGCAGTATCCAATCTAAGCTCCACCCGAGATTATTTTTCAAACTTTGGAAAGCTCCCTTTAGAGCCACAGGGAACAATAAACAACTGCTTTCCCAGACTGGGAATTACTGCTCATTATAAGTAAACTCACAGTTGTGTAGAGGGTGGAGTGCCCCTTTAAAGCCAAATAGTACTTAGTTAAATGCCTCAAAACACAATGCAGGTACTTAATGTGTGTGAACGAAAATGTAATATATATTTAATAGGTAACTAAATGTATCAAACCAGAAAACTAAACCTTACATTAATGATATGAGATTCTTTCAACCAAAACCACGCTGTGAAATATAAGTGCAAACGCAGCACAGGCCAAAGGGGATGCTCATATGTTTCTCTGATCTTCAAAGTGTCGTCCCAGCTCTAAAGCACACGGATAGAATAATCCTTTCTGCTTTCAAACGGACTTTAGGTCTTGACAGAATGTTCTGAAAATACATATTATTAAGTCAAGAGCAATTATCTTCAATATTTAATAATGACAAAAGGCAATGTTCTGCTGCCAATGTTTACACTGTTGTAATGGCTTTCTAGCAACATTGTTATCAAACTAGGAGCAAAGCAGCCTGTGGAATACAAAGCAGAAAATGGGCTCAGCTGCTACTCTTATGAGTCCAAGCACGAAATGAGCATTGACTGTGTATTCCCTAATTTACTCTTAATGACCTATTTACACCTTTAATCCAGCATTCATTCTCCTGAGTAATACAGCCGACACTTTCCAATTGGCATGAGAGCAGGAAACGTATAGGGATATTAATGCTAGGATTGGATTTATTTGAAATAATGGAGTATTTTCGTTTCAGCTTGGATTGCTTACAAGAGTAGCCTACAGCCTCAGTAGAAATGTTGTCATGATTTATTAAATACTCAGGTCCATAAGAGAACGAAGCCTTTTCAGCAGTAAAAGTTTGACTTTAGGTGCTAAGCATTTGCTTTGTCAAGAAGAGAAACGTGTAATTGTATAGCTTGTAGGAAAATATCTACTGAACAACACTCTGCTGGTGGGAAATCTTTGATGTTAAGTTTGTGTGTTTGGTAATTTATTCTCTTATTCTTTCAGAAAACTAGCCAAAACTACAATATGGTACAAGATGTAATGATTAGTTTCCAAAAACCACTTCATAGGAGAAAGTATTTTCTTTTCTTCAGACATCCAATGCACTAATTGTGGATAGATTGTTTTCTAATTGTAAAAGCTTCAGAGTGCAGTAAACATTAGCAAGACTAAAAGCCTAGTATTGAAGCCCAGTGAGGCGGTTATGCCCATTACACAGTACAAAAACAAACTTGTCAGATGGATAAAAAAAACGTAAAGATAACTTTGCTGTTCTTTGCTGTAAACATTCCAACTCTTAACCGCACGCCATTCAGCCCTACGCATCAAACAAGCTGAATGATTGTTCCAACCCTCTGTCAGGAGGCGGGACATAACCCAATATAATCTGAAAAACATGCAGGTTCACTCCTGTGCAGCCTGGAGAAGCATGTTAAACCTGTATTATTTTGTCAGCCTAATGTTAGCATGTTAGCCTGCTGGGATGACAAATATATAGCTAATGGAAATGTAGTCCTTAGTATTAGAGGTAGTTTTAGTAAAGAGTGAATTTGACCTGTTGGTGGTGCTAAATAATATAGAAATAATAATCTCCAAAGTCATTGGGATTTACACTATTTTGAGGAGATCATTAATATCAATGAGTTGAACGTTTCCTGTAAATGACTAATCTGCTTTTAGAAGTATATTTCTACGATTTCATTTCAATGTAAAACTACTAAAATATGTTCAAACTGGGATGTAATCCAGTGTCTTGTTTGGTAGCCTTCCCTGGCATTTCATTGGTATCTATTCAAAATTCAGTACTTCCATCATCTTATTTGATAGTACAGCAGTTTCCACTTGAAGGACGTTAATACAAGCTGAAGACCGGCCTCATCCGAATTCATGCAAGTTAAAGTAACCAGGCCAAGACCTGTCCCAACTGCTCAGATGATTATGATAATGTGAAAGTACAAACAGAGGTAATGAGCCATCACGACTTTCACTATTTAGATGTCAATTTAGACTACCATTTGAAATGTCACTTCAATGACATGTTTATTTTATTGCATGCATGGGCAGACTTCTGATGATCAAAGAGAGCATAATAGCCTACTGATCCCTTCTGCATTCTGATACCAACACAAGGAGTAGTGGAACAGTTGTTTAGCTTTTTTTTCTGGGTTCAGGTGGCTGTCATAGAAATACCTCCCGCTGCCTTTGTCTTTATGTGGTGAACATGGGAGTGATGTTCTGTAGGAATGGTCGAGGAGGAGGTATCCCACAAGGAGAACAAGGGAACTCTTTCATATGTAGATTACCTTCTTGTTTACAACAAGTCTTTCACACATTCTTAAGACTCCGACATGAATGAAAGAATAATTTTTACCCAGTGTCTTGTGTCCCCTTTGTACCAAGTCTCAGTCCCAAGCGGCCATTCACTGTATGTTGCCCCTCCCCCCCCCACACTGCCTGTCTATATCTGTCCTAATGGCAAACAGCCCTCAAAAAATCTTTAAAAAAAAGGTAAGAACCACCAAACTCACTTCTCCAAAACAGGGAGTACAGTAGTATGCTCATAAGTCTGACAGTGTTTAATGCTGGCTTAGAAAACCTGTGGGCTCGGTAGCCTATGGCAAGGCTTTGAACTGTGATCCTATAACCTTTGTCATAGCAGCAACAGAAGATTGCTTCTCAGCAAATCCTTCTCTTATGTGGAGTTCCATGTTTACAGTTACTCCATTACTTATGCAGAGGCAATCTAGGGAATTCAAATGAATACAAGCAGTACAGAGTTGCTACAGTGTAACGTCATGAAACAAGGAACGCGTTCAGAGCTTAAACCTATGATTAGGCAACTCCCTAAGGCCAATATCAATATTTTTAAAACAGTTCACAAGTATGTGGTTAGGTAGCATACAAATGCGCTAAGCGGTTGTATTGCCTCGGGTTACTTCACAAACTTGCAGACAAAATAACCTAAAATAACCTAAATATATTTTCATATTCCTAATGTTTAGAGGGAATGTAAAGTAGGAGGAACACACAAGGCCAGGGCTACTAAACATAATGCAGTACATCTCTTAATCTATTTAACACCATGCTCTATAGTGATAGTTCAAAGCCACCTGAAAAATCCTTAATTTGGCAGACTCCACATTTAGAATATTGTCATACTGTGCTGGAAGACAAAAAACATACTGCCAATGTTGAACATGCATCATACATCATATTGACGCATACATGTGCAAACTAGAGTCTCTAGTCTCTCTGTGTAAGTCAAAGCTTAAAATGCTTTTCAACAGAAGCTACAATTATAAGGCACATGCAAATTGGAGTTTTAGTTAGACTAACATTTCTTGGAGGCAGAAATAACCTTAAAAGTTTGGTTAAACCTAAGAGGTAAAATTAAAAGCACCTCCTTTTTGCAGAAAAATACATCTCACTGGTAAACCTGATTGTCAAAAAATTTGTTTGGAAAGAATGGACTTTCTCATTATCAAAGTACATATGCTTTTCCACCTAGGTCAATCCAAACAGATATGGTAATCATTCTTTTTGGAAATATCATAGAAATCCTTCTGGCAAAGACTGGTGTGTTTCTAAGAAAATATGTGACGTTTTTGGCAACCAATTAGTTGACAAAATGACAGTTCCATTGGCTGCCAGTCACATCTAAAAGAGCACTGAGCCTCAAAATAAGCCTCATAATATTCACAACCTCCTCTCTTACCCTTTACTTTTGCAGTGGGCTTGTCTGATATTTCTTAACAAGTAAAGCTGTAGATCTTCAATTATATTTAATGATGCAAAACTAATAAGACAGCATGCCCACATAGCTGCACTGCCTCTGAATATTTGTACTCATTTATGCAGATTGATATGTAGGAGTTAAAGTCTCTTACCTGACAGGACTGTTCCTGCTGTCAGGATCTCGAGCTGTTACGACGCCCACCTCTGTGCCACTCGGTGAGTTCTCATATACGTCCATGATGTAATGATCTATAGAAAACACAGGCGCTTCGTCCACATCCCCAACGGTGATCTTGAGGGTCGCGGTGTCTTTGAAAGAGCCAAGATAAGAAAAACGAGGATCCATGTGTGTATTCATCCCCTCGATGTGGAGAGTGTAGGTCTTCTTTCTCTCATAGTTCAGAGGCTGTTGGGGGGGAAAGGTACCATGGGGATATATAATTAGCACACTTATGGTACAAAGTAGTTACACTTTGTCTGGATAGACTAATAGGTGAATGCTAACTTAGGGCTCACTAAGTTACAATATTTGTGTCAGACAAATTGGACAGAAAATCCTCATCATTTTAGGTTTTTAGAACTTATGTTTTTGCTATTTTTCACTATTTATCTGAACCAGTGATTACAAATTTTTATTTAGAATTTATTTTCACTATAATTCCATCCATAAGTAACACAATAACAAAATGTATGACTATTTTTTTTTAAACATTTTATCAAATCAGGCGCCGGAGTCTCACTTGTGTCAGTTTAGGGGCCCTTGATGTGAAAATGTTTGGAGTGTTTAGAAACCACTGACCTAAAGTAATATTACAAACACGAAAAATTATAGATTCATATTTACAAACATAAATCAGATGTAATATGAGTTGTCTGAGAGCTGTGAGTTTAATGTGTGTTGATTAGAAATTATAGTTACAAATTGTATGTCCCTTAGACCTATATTTTGAATGCATTTCCTACCTATTAAACCATAACAAATCCTACTTTTTTAATCATTTGGAACTTTTGGAACAGTTTACATCAGCAGCTACTCCTCTTTTAACTTTCTTCCACCAACTTTTACCACCCTCTGCAGATGGCAGAATTGTGTATGAATGAGTGTCCTCATATGCTTGTAAATGAATTCTTACAAACAATATGAGGACTTGCTTTACTGCACTACTTGTGGTCAAAACTCTCCACAGTACACCCACCTTTTAAATCATTTTCCAAGCAAATAACGGATGGCTATTTCCTTCCGAGGAGTCTCAGAAAATTCACATTTCTATCTTGTAGACAGCGTGTTCGTACCTTTTTGAGGCTGATGATCCCCTCTCTCGTGTCCCTGTCTGTGGATATGGAGAACGTGTTGGCCCCCTCTGAGTTAATGATGCTGTACTTGATGTCTGCATTGATGCCAAGGTCCTCATCATTGGCTTTGATCTTCCCCACTGGTTTCCCTACTTGAGCTGATTCAGGGACGTACAGCTGGTAATTTTCTGTGGATGAACAATGATCTTTTAAACACAGGTTGACCTGCCCCCACGCTGTCTGAATGTTCTCCTTAAAATGCTTAGCTAAGCAATTTGATTTTGTCACCATTTGTTCCTGAGGGAATGTCATTAAAAATACTGCAATGCCCCAATTGGCACTAAATGCTGAGCCGAGGTTCACAGCACTGCAGTGGAACAGATCAACCTCTGAGGCAGGTGAATTCAGTCAATGTTGATGGTTTTGAAATAGTTTTTCAATGCAGCACAAAATGAAAAACTCAGAGCAGTGGTGAATTGTGCTCGATGAGTTACTTTAAAAGACAACGGGTCACAACTTCATCATTTTTCTTGAATTCATCATTAAAATGGAGAAAATCCAGACTGCAAAAAAAGGGTTTTGATGAATGCTAGTCTAATGTAGCTAAATATGGAAAATGTAACTGCAATATTAGACTACTGAGTAACACAATAATGAAGTATAATACATCATAGTGAGGAATGCTTCAGAGGTCTACAAGGGGAAGCCTCAATAATCCATGATTTGCTCTCTAAACCCTTGGGATGGCTATACGGTTAATCATTGCATGCATGAAAAAATTATAATTAAAAATTCTTTTCTCTACAAATACTGATGTTGATGTTTCTTCTTTTCATTTAAGAAGCAAGGACAGTGAATACACTGTAAAGGGTAATCTGCTGGTCCTTCATGAACAGAACTTGTGGCTGGTGTGAATGATTTGAAAAATGAATTTTCTTACAGTTACATGCTATATTTTCCATTTCCATGGGGGATATACAGTAAAGAACTCTTAACAAATGCTTTTTGGATAATGGAACTGCCTCAGGCATCTGTGCTGGAGGTCTTTTGCTCAAGGCCAAAATGGCTGAGAACAGCTGATTAGATTTGCAGGCGCAGCTTGGCTATTCAATAAGCTATCTACTTATGTTAGTAGTAGAATTTTAACACATTAACATTGGTTATTTTGCTAAATTAGCCTTCTGGCTAGTTAAGAAGAGATATAAATTTCTCAGGGTAAAGATTTTTTAAATAGAAGCTATGGCCAAGGACAATGTAGTGTCTTCCTATTGTGTTTCCTAACCTCATTATTAGTCATTTAACTGCTTCTTTTTTTCTGGTTATTCTGCTAAATACTTAACTCAAGCCTGTATTTTGTTAACTGGGCTGTTGTTTTTAGGTGACAATGTATACACACTTTGGGGAAACATGGGGGGGTTGTCGTTGACGTCTGTCAGAGTGATGTTGATGGTGGTGGAGCCGGAGAGGCCTCCAACCTGGCCTGCCATGTCTTTGGCTTGGATAACAACGGTGTAATGTTCTCTGGCTTCCCGGTCCATGTCAGATAAGGCAGTCCTGATGATTCCTGCATGGATGGAGGAAAACAAACCATTTGATCTAAAATGGCTACATAGGTACCAGCTATTTTGGATTAAAATATATCAATCAGTTTGTAGTTACCGTCAACTAAGGAAAGGACATATCCCTTCATTAAACATAAAGTTAGGTATTTTGAAAGTAAAAACAAAGTCAACCAAAAAATTACAATAATTTTTTTTTTTTATGAAGACACAGAAATAGATCCCTGTTGAGAGAATGAAGATATCACTGCTACTACCATTGTACCAATATTTCCCCCACCAATACCCCTTCAGTAACAGACTACTCATACAGCTCCGTATCATCCTTACTTCTTAAGACAAATACTTTAAGAAGGTTATTCTTTCATTTTTGTGTATTGTCAAGGTTAGCCTTTCTTCACTTTCATTATATCGGAAATGACTCTGCAACCTTGGATCGGGGAGAATGCAACTTTCAAAGGCACCCCCTCAATCACATTTATTACTGCAATACTACACTATACACAAACCATGAACTTTCATAATGCTAACTCAGTAATATATGACTGCAACTCTGCCAACTACAGATAAACTGTACACAGGTACATTGCAACACAGTAACAAACCAAAAAGTCTTATCTTTGTGTCTATGAGTTGTTGAATGTAATCGCTGCATGTCGTGCACATATAATGTGTCTGTGTGTGTGTGTGTTAGTCTTTGTGTGATGTCTCAACATGTCTGTTTGTCTTTATTTGTTTTTTGTATGTTTATATCTGCCCTGGGGGGTTAATTCGCCTTCTTAGCTCCTGAAACCACATCGCCACATGGAGCCTGATTTAATATGTTCTAACAGTTACATCAGGGTTCATTGCAAATCCTGCTTTTCCCCAGTGACAAGACCCTCTGGCAACCATTGAACGTATGTTCCTGTGAACTTGTGAACCCTGCAATAACACACAATGGCTGACCGGGAGTATGTATCTGACTCTTTTCTGTGATGTTTTGTTTTGGTCTTTGAAAAACTTGTCTCAATTTCATTGTAACTGCCCCTTAATGATTTCTCCAGTATGACTAAAGGTTAATTGAATATGGACTGCTGTTGCCTCATGTTGTGAGTGGAAAACACAACAGCAGACAATGTTTGATGAGAGGGCTTTAGAAAATGAATTTGGCATCACTAACAAAAAATGGAAGAACATGTTGCAAATGAGAATATGATTCAAGCATATTCTCGTTTATTTATATATATACAGTATATGATTGAGCAATCCGTTGATGATAGGCAATACATACCAATCAGACATAAGTTATAGCTTTGGAAATACGTCCTAGACGTGACTGCAATTTGAAGAACACATGCTTATAAACTTAAAAGCAGGACTCTGCCATTTGAAGAAAACGTAAGAAAAAGCCTACAAGTATGACCATGCAATTTCAATGTAACGTAGAAATAATTTAGTAGGGTATATGCAGGAATGGAGAGCTGCAGATAATGTGCGCTGGCCAGTTTATCTGCCTTCGGCTTCCCATTAACTGCTCAGTTGTCGGACGAAGTTGGGGAAGCCCTTGTGGGAACTTTTCTGATATCTAACCCTAACCTAACCACCCACTATGACAGACAGACGGAAGGGGCCACTAGCTGGACCACTTAAACAATAATTAAAGACAAAGTAACCAGCTCTACATAGTGAAATGAACAAAGACTTGATCCACTGACAGTTCTCCTTACAATTATGGTAATCATCTTCAAAGTTGTCATGATGATACTGTTATTGGACAAATTATTTAAATGCAGATACTTTTACATATTGACTTAATTGTGTATATTTCTTAACAAGCATTTGTAGTGCAGTGTTTACTGACGCAGATGATTTCACAATCAAATGGTCATTTATGCAAAATGTTTGTCAGTGCTCTGTTTACAGTCCAAACCAATGCAGCTTAAATTTCACAAAAAAAATCATTTAGGAGTGAAGTTATGCAATTTCATGAAAATCCTATTTTCACAAAAGAGGCAGCTATAGTTCTCTTATACAATAGGTCAATTTCCTCTTTCATTCTTCAAGACTATAGACAGAAAGTAATCCACTCGCCTAAAGCAGAATAATCATTAAAAGTGGGTCAAGGAGTAAGGCAGCCAACAGTATTAAGATCCAGAGGATCTTAGGTTACACATCATCTGTCAAACTGAGCTGTGGCTGAGGTCCAATACCTCTGAACCTGAACTTATCAGCATTCAATGAACAAAAAAAGGGGACTTTTTCTTTTATAAATGTCATTAAAGACCAGAATGGAATATATATAACTATAGTAGGCAAAACAAATAAAAGAAAAGTTACAAGAGCAGAAAGGAGTCAGTGTTCTGCTGAAAACTGTATTTGAGACTTGACTTAAAGTCAGATAATTGTGTAATCTTTCAAATGTAAACTTTAAAAAAAAATGTTCTTGTTCATATTTCTTTACTGGCTGATGCTTCTAGTCTTTTCCATTAAACGACAGAATCAGCAACCCAGTCTCACGGCAGATTGTCTATTGTCTAATCTACGGAACCTTGTACAATGACACGTTTTTTTTCGTGTTGGTGAGGAAGCTTTTTAGAGTAATGTTATTCAATGAGAAGCATGTTTTGTGGTACCAACACGATCACGGTAGCGAGTATTATTAAATGTTGAAAATGTGCGTAGGGAAGTTGGCTGGGGTGGTGGCTGGGTCAAACAATACAGGGCTTTCAGTCCGGATTCGTGTCCCGGTGTGTCCTTTCACCGTTCTTGTTTCCCAGCGCGTAGCGCATTGTTTCCCTTGTGTTCTTTTCCCAAACCCAACCGGTGTCTCCCCAAGAGACCTCAACTTACTTTCCCGGGATTTGGCGTGTCGTTTTTCCGTTTTTCTTTTCTGAAATCAATGTTTCCCTTTCCAAAGTGACCAGTACAACTGCGTTAGGTTCTCAGCAACACGAAAAAACAAGAAAATCCTGTCTGTGTACACAAATCAAATCAATGGATCAAAAATGACATGACAATTTCACAAACTCCCATGAGACTAGGGCTGGGCGATATGGAGAAAAACACATTTCACGTTATTTTTGACCAAATACCTCGAAATCAATATCGCAACGATTTTGTAGTGTGGACTATTGGTGCTTTCACAAAATATTTACACAATGAGATTTTTGATAAAGAATAATCAGTAATGTGGATACAGTATATAAGACAATATAAGACAATAAGACAATATCTAGTCTTACATCACAATATCGATATATCGATCTATTGTCCAGCTCTGCGTGATAGCGTGTTTGAATCAGCTGACACTGTGTCCTCAAATACCTCTTTAGTACCACACATAAACAGTCAGATGGGGGAATAAAGCAAAACAATATGTACTCTCAAAAAGGTACTCTCAAACATTTTGCAGGGATTCCGATTTTTACCTGCTCTGACAGTGTCTTCTACTTGCCCGGTGCCATTTTGTGTATATCAGTTCTGCTTGAAAAATAGTGGGGCAGCCAGCTAGACAGTTTGTGTTGCAGGGCTTTATTCCCGGGGATATCTAAGCAAATAATTAGCTTTGACTGCCAGGTAGATTATTTTCTGACACGATAATATGTAAGTGTATATCAGCGCTTGCATTTGTAATCATTCAATATTACATGTAGTTCTTGATCCAAGTGTTATATATTGTAACTCTAGTTCTAGTTGAAGGATTAGCCTAACTAAATGGGAGCCGGCTGACCTGTGAGTTGGTGGTGAATTACACTTTGGTACATTCTGCCTCTCAAGCGCTAAGGAGCCAGTGACGGACTGTGCTCTGTTTGAACCTGACCGAGTCGACGAGACAGATTAACATCATGCTGCCCTCCCTGTTGGAAATGCCAGAACTCTGTGTCAAGTACAGCTAAATAATGTGTTCTCTGTGAACTCAAAGAGTCCAACATGTCAACATACACCTACTGTAGGAATACTCCTACTGTAGGAATATATTTGTCTTCAGGTTTCAGGGAAAATAAAATAATGAAAGCAAGTTACTGATTATGTACCAATTACACAATTTTGCATTTAAAACCCACTTTTATCATCAGTTTGTGACCCTTCTAGTGCAGCTAGCTGATTTGTGTTTTGAATCCTTGAAGTATTTGATTTAAATAATCATAAATATTTTTATTTTACCCAGCTGACTTATTACAAATAGAAACATGTAATCAAACTCATGGGGTGCCTGGGAATAAAAAAAACATACAATGTCTGTCTTTTATTTTCCACAACACTACATGTTAATTAAAACTTTTCTCAACAATCAGGGCATTTTATTATTTGCCATGCTGTTCCTTAAAAATGTCAGGTCTCAGCATGAATCTGCTGGTTTTGACTAGTTTCAAAACTAGTCAAAGCACTTTCAGCCACTTCTTGTAATAAAGCAGGCTCTAAAAAATCTATTGGAAAAACTTTGTTATTAACTTGAGACTTAGCATTACTTAACCTGGGGTCCTTGAAACACACAGATCTTGGCAAGTGGCCACACTTCCCATTAAAACAACACCAAGACAGATGATCTGACCTTTCAAGTCTCTTATTATCCCTGTACTCATGAAGGCGCATTGCTCCCAACAAATACAGTATTTCACAGCAGCGGGAGTTGGAACAATGTCCACCCACCAATAGTATGAGGTTTTCTTTTTGGCTTTGGGAACTCCACTGTTGTCCACACCAGTGAGAATGATCTATTGTCAATAATTTGACATCAAACCCATTTGGAGCCCTGCTGTTTCGGAACATTCAAAAACAAAGGAACCACTCAAAAGGGAGAGAGAGAGAGGAGTGTGCAGGAACACATTCACAGCTGACTCAATGCATCACAAACGGACATTCACAGAACTGCATTTATTCTTGAATGGAATCCTTTAACAATACGGAAAAGGCTACTAAAGGTATTTGTTGAAAAGTGTAAGTATCTGAGAGGTATGTCAGTACTTTGACATGAGGATCACACCCCTGAACTCTCTTTCCTGACCATTTCTGAGCCGTTATACCTTGGATAGTTGCTGGTAAATCTCTATGGAGCTCGTCAGTTAATTTAGAAAATAATTGAGAAAGCGCTGACTTCCTTGAACCTGGGCCCATTTGACACAGTGAGGTGGTTAGCCTTTTCCTCAACCTCCCCAGTCTATTAGAGTTGATACCATCACACGATCCACCTCTTTGTCTGGCTGGAAACTTCTAAAGGAGGACAATCTCCTGGGTGAACAAAAAGGATTATAGGAGATTACAAAAGCGCTCTTCAATCTCCAGCTTCAGGAATCTTGGTTTTTGGCTCATCCAATACAATGTTATCCCTGTGTGTCTGCACTCCAACAGCATTTCAGGAGAAAAAGGTAGATAACACTAACCAGAGCAGCTATAAAAATCATAAAAATCATAATACTAAATCTCTTGTACAAACATTTTTTTTTTTCTGTTCATTTATTGGAGCTTATATCTGATTGAGAGTAATTGGTTGGGCCGCTCCAGACAACTGATTGCCAAAGTGACAGCTTCTTCCTTGATTTAACCAGAGGTAAGATTTAATCCATGAACTGCAAAATCT
The DNA here is from genome assembly GCF_013103735.1 of Etheostoma cragini. Classification (NCBI taxonomy): domain Eukaryota; kingdom Metazoa; phylum Chordata; class Actinopteri; order Perciformes; family Percidae; genus Etheostoma; species Etheostoma cragini. The sequence goes on from NC_048428.1 coordinate 19,672,103, forward strand.
TGATCTGTGTCAGCTTCTTCAATAAAGTTGAACACTTCCAAATCCCAGATCAGCAGAGAAATTAGCCTATTTAGAATGCAAAAGGGACATAGGGGTTTGGCAGTTGGGTGTGTCTTTGCATGCGTGTGGGAGCCAGTACAGATGTGAGGTGGGGTTGGGGGGTAGCTGTCGACAACGAGACTCAACAGGAACAACCTTGATGTCTCAGCGGGTAAGTGACAGATGCACAGCGGTGATGGGAAAGACAGGAGATACGACCCGACTGTAAAAAAGGATAAATGCAGCTACAGCCTAAGATGTACTTTTGCTGAGAAAAGGGAAAGCTCTTAATAAAACCGCTGGCAGTTTTGAGATTTGCAAACAATGTAATCAAGTAAATCCATTGCAGAAAATGTTCACGCCACAGTTAGCATGTCACTTAGCAAATCTAACTTCCCTGGTGATGTGTCAAGCTGGTATTGTAAAAGTGACAGGGTTTTGCCATAGTGAACGTGTCAAATGTACATTAGGCACCATTTGCAACTTGTATCCTGAGGCATTTACATTCAGTGAGCAGATAGAGGTTCAGTCTGTCAGTCAAATACGCCGGTGCCCTTGTGCATCCGTTCTTGTTATTGACCAAAATCCCAAGAGAAGTCACAACATAAGCAGCAGGTAGAGGGTTCAGGGTCTTATAAAGGACACCTTGCCAGGATTTGTAGCTGTTGGAACAACTAAATGTGGCAAACCCCCTATGGTGAGATTCTGCTGCTGGCAAGCCATCACCTTCCGCTATGCATTCCATTGACTCCCATTCATGTTGGCGTCACTTTGACAGTGAATAACTTTACATCTGAAGCATCTAAAGACTCTATTTTTCCATTTTGTTTCAAAACAAACACAACCATGTAAATGTACTTTTCTTATATAGTACTTTTCTAGTCTTCACAACTACTCAAAGCGCTTTTACATAGTACAGGAACCATTCACACACTTTTGTACACTGTGGCTGAGGCTTCCGTACAAAATGCCACCTGCTCATCAGATAAACACTCTCACACACATACAGTGTCTTTCCCAAGGACAGTTTGACATGTAACTGCAGGGCCAGGGATCAAACCACCAACCTTCCGATTAAGTCAGGAGAAGCCTGCAGTCAATCGAGGGGACGTGGAGGCATACAGTCAAGGGAGAAGCCCATAGAGAGTCCATTTCAGCATCAAAACAAACATTTTGATGGACTGGAAATACTTCCGTACGTGGCAAGTGAATTCTTATGAAGTAACATTTATCCACAAACAGATTTCTCTTGGCATAGCTATCAGGAGACTTAAAACGTTGGTTGCTAACGTCACACCCACGTTGTCAACCTCAGTTTGCAGCTGCACAGCAACTCTCAGTCATCACCGGAAAAGTGCTTCTGATTGACTTCACTGGTATTGGTGGAAGTCTATGGCGTTGCTGTGTCCATTTCTTTTACTGTCTATGGTAACTCCATGTCAAAAGGGAGTGCAGGAAACGGTTTTGAATGAGTCAGGCATTTTTAAGTCCAGCTGATGATTTCAATGATTACGCTCTCCACTCTTTTCAAACATGTGATAATCAGTGGCCTTTGTTGCTGTACGCTACTGGGCAGCAGGAACAAAAACATGCAGAGTCTTAGTGCTTCACTAGTCAACAAGTGGATAATGTAGACACACCTCTTAATCACATGTCACTGCGCTACTATGCTATATGGACATGATCTATATTTGAATTAGCAAAATTCAGCACATGATTAAGAGGTTTGAACAACCTGTTATTTTGTTAAAGGTCCCATGGCATGAAAATTTCACTTTATGAGGTAATTTAACATTAATATGAGTTTCCCCAGGCTTCCTTTATGGTCCCCCAGTGGCTAGAAATGGTGATAGGTATAAACCGAGCCCTGGGTATCCTGCTCTGTCTTTGAGAAAGTGAGAGCTCAGATGGGCTGATCTGGAATCTTGCCCCTTTTGGAGAGGCAAAGTTACCTCCCCTTTCTCTGCTTTGCCCACCTAGAGAATTTGGACAACCCATGAGAGAGAGGCATCATGGCTTTCAAACAGGCAAAGTTGCAGTTGTCACGGCCACACCCCAGAGTGGTTAAGATATAAATGTAACTCTCTCATACAACCACATAATATGCACTGACACAATAAAAATCTTCAAAATCATTGGAATCGCACTTCGTATTGCTTTGTAATTGTCAATCGGACATATTACCAGACAACTCTGCCAATGTACAGTATGTACAACTTTGAAAACATTATTTATGAAAAAGGAACTGTAGAGGCCTACAAAATATTTTGGAATGTCAAATTATGCACTGAACACTATAACACTGTGCAAAGCTGATACATTTGTTTTCTTCTGCCCACATTCTTTCCCTTCAGGCTTTCCATCATTATCACTTGTATCAGTTAGATTTCTGTATTTACAAAGTCTGTGTCATGCTCATTTATTTCTTCAGCCAAGTAAATCTAATCCTAAATTCCTATCCCATGCCGGATGACACCGCCATAGATGCATCAATTTCAATTTTACATCCATGATTGAATCTTATTTCCAGCGCAGACAAGCAGCTGCCTTAATTTTCTTCTCTGAGTTAATTAGTCAGTTAAGAAGTATGAACTCGGTGTTATTTGGTATTGAGCTATAAGCATGTCTGCTTGAGTTATCTGACCTCTATGTTTGGTTATTGGTGTTTTAGTATCTAGTGTAAGGCCAGGCATATAAACCAGAAAATTGTGCTTTGCAACATTTTCTAATACTAATTTGCAGCTCTTGTCTTGATGAACATCATACATGATGTCTCTACAATCTAGGATAACTAACTAAAATCTTAGACCCAATGAATGGACTCAGTGGATCTACAGGATCAGCAGGATATGTAAAGCCATGGGCTGACTTTGCTTTATAAACTCAAATGTGCTTATTCCACGTAGGTCTACTCATCAATTAAACTTAATGCATTATTTTTAAAAAGATGCTCCAAAATGTTTTGGGACAATACACAGATAATATTAAAAGCAATGATTTATCTCACTTATTGAACTGGACTGGAGACGAGTAACCACACCCTCTGCTTATCAGTGGCCATATTACCTACAGCTCTGGACTGTTTTATTTCATTTGGAGGGACTCTGACGGACTTGTAAGCCTTTACTTAAAGCACCCTTTAAACCTCCATTTTTTTGGTATGTTCTGATTGTTCTTATGAGCAAATGTAAGTACAGGGCGATCATGTGAGTGGACTTGTAAATTGGTATAAGATTGTTAATCTTATAATGAAGATGCTAATGTACGTGTGCACATGTTACTTTGTATTTCTCCTTAAATTAGTTTTGGAAGAGTCAAAATTTAATAAACACAAAAGAATAATCAAGCTTAACTCTAATTAAGCTACAGCCTGGCCATACAGCCATTAAGGCATACAGTATTTCTGTATCAGAAATACTTAATGGGATATTTGAATAAAGTTAAGGGAGCTGAAACCCAAGTTAGTGATTGATTTGTCAAGGCAACCTGTTAAATAATACATGTTTATAATGTGTGTAAAACTGTTCACTTTGTTGCTTGCTGAGGATTTGGTTCAAGTCTTAGACGGTCCTTTGGGGATTCCTTTAGTACCATATGTGTAGGCCAATGCTATCATTACCCTCTGTCCTTAAATGATCTTTCCGTCTACCTCATGGGTCTTGTAAAATATGTCCCTCTTGAATCAGGCATCCAGACCAAGATCAAGTGGAAAGAGGCAGATTTGTCAGAGTTAGCTCAGTTGCTAAAGTGGGCGCGCAGCAGCCCTTCTCTGTCCCCTTTCATGTCTTTATCTGTCCTGGTCCTATCTGTAAAGGCCTAAAATGCACAAAAAATAATATTTAAAAACAACTGTGAGAAAGATGCAGGAGCAGTGTCCACTCCCCAGTGTGTTACTCAAATGTGGCAGCATGCCAACACAACTGCTTTAAGACTTGGGCTTATTATATTAAAGATCACATGCAGTTGCAGCTTCCTCTATGTGCACATTTTCCACTGACCGCTGGAGTTCCTTGTCCTAATTTGAGTGTGGAGGCTGGTTTGCCAGTGGCAAAAACAACAGCCGACTTGTATACATTAATTCTTGTGGGAGTGCAGCTGGCTAGGCCTTCGATCAACCCCCCCCCCCACTCCTACTCTAGACGCCCCATGCTGAATTACAATGCAGACAAGATGCCGAGTCAGCTCAAGCAAAGCCAGCCATCTGATGCGTCCAACAGCAAACTGCCACACATGTGGAAAATTGACAGAAAATGACTTCACAATAATATTTTTTACAGTCAAAACGTGATTTAAAATAGATTTGAACTAAAACAACATAATTGAATGAACAAAATGTGTGGCTTTGCGTAAGAAAGCCCTGTTTCTTTAAAATTGGTATTTCTTCTGCCTCATTACACTGCTGTGAAATTGCTTCATCAATCCCTACTGCCTTTTCCCTCGAGGTAAAGTCAAAATATTTAGCAATTCATTTGTGTTGCTCATTCAGCAAAGAATTCATGTTTTACATGGGCGATACGGTCTCAAAGGGGCCAATAGTTGTTCCAGACGGCAATGAATCACTTCATACAAGTGGATTGTTGTTCAAGTTAACCGACGGCAACAGCAAAAACAGAGGCAAGCATGCAAGACTTAAGATGTGCACGTGCACATACACACCCTCTTGTGAGACAAAGAGAGATCCGAAATAAAAAGACATGCACATTTATTTTTTTACATCATATCAAGGTTATATGTCTTGCACTTTGGAAGGTTTATAAACATTTAATAGATTCCAGCAGTGGCCTCTCAGACAAAAGATTGACTTTGAAAAGTGAACACTGCTGTGTGTGTGTGTGTGTGTGTGTGTGTGTTTCTTGTTGTGCCCCCCCCCCCCCCTCCTTTCCTTTCAAAAGGTAGAAAACAATGGCTTTCTGAAGGCATCTCTTCAAATGTCTTCTTTGACCCCTGAGGACTTGGTTATGGCCCACAAAAAGCGGATTGCGTGTTCAACAATATAGCAGTCGTATGAGTAGTCCATAACTCTGTGGCTGCTTAAGCTTTCATGTCAGACATGCTGCAATAACCGAACCGGATGTTCACTGAAGGAAGTGTATGGTGTACAGATGATACACACATCACTTTAATAGATCAAAAATAGGGATTATAGCAAAGTTTCACTTCCATTTCTAGTTATATTTACCATGCTTTCATGAGCAGGAGTGCTTTCTTTATCTAAGCATTTTTTCCCAAGCACGCAGTAATACCACACCTGTTTTGGGGTCGACGGAGAAATATGGCTGTCCTTGTAGAATACTGTAGACTATTCTGGCACTGTTTCCATAGGTGGGATCGTCAGCATCAGACGCTGTGACTTGCAACACAGAAGTGCCTGCAAAGAACACAGCAACATTATTTCAAGGTATTTACTGTCTCTTTTAAAGGTTATCAAATGTTGAAAGAAGTTCATTGATGTGTTTGAACCGGGCAATGGCTACTCTGTGTGTTGGGAATCACTTAGCAACCATGTCTGGCGCCTTTAGATCAAAGGATAATTACTGTGCACAAAATCTGAATATATGATAGTAGGACTAAATAGAGATCAGCTTCTTAAAATGAGCAGGCTCTGACTCCTGTGTGTTGTGAGTGTGTGTGTGTGTGTGTGTGTATGTGTGAGAGACAGTTATGTCACATTTAAGTTAAATTGCAGGACATTTTTCAGCTGTTAAACCTTTGAAAGGTAATACGAGTGCTATGAATCTGTCCCGGGTCTTAGTTTTGAAGCATTTTTCATGGCACAAGATGAAAAAAACAAAGACAAATGATTGAAAAACTTAGAAGGGTAGCTCATTATTATTACTGTTATAGTATTAGATTATAAATCCGGTGTTAAAAGCCATTGTGGCTCAATTTAACACTTAAACCGTTGCTCAACAGCATTACAGGCTTCATTAACCCATTATGATTACATGATGAGTTTATTGCAATTTTGCAACAAGCTTATATAAAGCATGAGTATATGTTAAAAGCATAGCACCCAGTGTCTGGAGACATTTGAGCTAAATTTTGCATCCTAAGGCATGCAGATATTGTAAATGTAAATGTGCTGTATTTATATAGCGCTTTTCCAGTCTTAACAACTGCTCAAAGCGCTTTTACATCTACAGGAAACATTCACCATTCACACACATTCATACACTGTGGCCGGGGCTGCCGTACAAGGTGCCACCTGCTCATCAGATAAACATTCACACACATTCACACTCCGATGCGCAGCACCGGGGGCAACTAGGGGTTCAGTGCCTTGCCCAAGGACACTTCGACAATGACTGCAGGGGCGGGGATCGAACCACAAACCTTCCGATTGGCAGGCAACCACTCTGCCACTGAGCCACAGCCGCCCATTGTGGACACTCTGTTTTCTTTCTTCCTCTGGGAGTAACACTAAATTAAACAAGTGAAACTCTACAGTGTCTCACCAGGTATGACTTTTTCTTTCTTTTTTCTTCGAAACCCAAAGGAGAAGAGTGAAATGCCACCCATAATGAGCCATGTACTCCACAGTATGCTTGGGCACTCTAAATGTCTGTCAAAACTGCACTGGGAATTATTTGGACTTAATCATTTCTGGGATTGCTTCGGAAGCTGAGCAGCCTCCAAATCATTTGTCTAGGAAAACGTATTAGCGCATAATTTAATTGATAAACCTTGAATTGTTCGGTGTCAATGGCTTAAGTGAAGAAAATCATCACCTTGTTTCATTAATACTTCTGAACAGCACGGTGAAGAATCTGACTAAACTGTGGAAACATACTGTATTCATACAATTGCCTTTTTCTGACTGATAATGTATTCATTATGCACTTGAAAAATGTGTTTCCTATTGCTCACAATGCACTTCAATTAAGTGTTCAAGTACTATGTATTTGGAACTATTAAGGTAATGAATGCCACATTAAAAGAGTCATTATGCACATGTTTAAACATTCACTGTAAAAATATGTTTAATTCTTTTTATCTTACCCGTTTCCTGAACACTTTATAATACAACCAAACAAAGGCACCACCACCAAGCACGTCTTTTGTAGTCTCATAAGGAGCCTAAAACCTTGGTTAGTGCTAGCAATTGACACAATTATTGGGTACACTTTGCTTGAAGGTACAGTATCTACATAAGAGTCACATGACACTGTCATGAACGTGGCATAAACATTATAAACAAGTCCTAAACGTTATAACATAACACTTCTTTTAGTAAATGTCATTTGGTTTAGTCATGAGAAGTTAGGGTTAGTGTTCATGTGTCGTGGCAGTGTTATGACAGTGTCATGTCACTCATATGTAGATACCTTCAAGTTAAGTGTTATCCAATTATTTCAAACTTTGCTGACGGAAGAGCTTTTGGATTCATCCTGATTTTGGTGTTGTAGCCCTTTAAAATTGAACCCCTTTTGCAGGTGGTAAATTGTAACAAATTCATTATTTTTGATGGGTGAACACTTGCAACAAATTTGACATCAAGTACTCAAGAACATATGGTGGTTGGAATCTCATCCTGGTTTGAAAGCAAAGAAGCAACCTTTGGTTAAGGTTTCAGTTGTACCGTCTGCTTCACTGCATTGTACCTGGATTCTTTTTTACAATGAGGGTGTTATTGCTTTGGAAAATGCTAGTGAGGGTTATTCAAAAATATACTATGACAAAAAATGTCATCTGAATATCTTGCAAAAAACATTTTGGAATCTGTACTTGGTTCAAAGGTTCATTCTGTGTATACACTACAGTATTGTTCTTTCCAAATGAACCGAGTACCATGTAGGCCTGTAACAATTATTGCATAATTGTCGTATTGTCAATTATTTTACTTAATCATGGTTTCTTTGTTTAACCGCAATTAATTGCTAACACTAGCTTAGGTCCTAAGGGGTATGGCTGGTGATGGAAGATGTTGATTTTGTTTAGACATGCTAACTTGTGAATATATAAGTAGTTATCGGTTGGGCCGTTGAGCTAAAGCTATGCTAGTAGCAGCTGTCCCTTGTTGCCTTAGCAACTCCAAACATCCTGGGCCGGAATCTGGCCCAAATATCTGCTGAATAAATAACCATCACCACCCTTGACTAATTTTTATGATAATAAAGAAGCGTTGTTAGTTCATAGGCAGTGTACCTGTGTTATTACATCTGGGTCACATAACAGTGATATAACCTCAATATGTATCTGGAATTCATCCAAATGTTGTATTAATTAATATATATATTAATAATTATATTTTTTTGACTGAAAGAGGCAATTATATTGTTAATCGCAAATCTTTCTGAGGCAATTTAATACAGCAAAAATATGGAATCGTTACAGCGCAAGTCACATGCTGTTTCCCATTTTTACATCATCGCCTCCTTTAGGTTTCAGTCCATCTATCTCCGGTGACCCCGCTGGACTCATTGTAGCCAACCAAAAGACATGATGCACTTTTAAAAGATCTAGGTTGGTCTCTGAAGGTAGATTACAAACACCAGGTTCTCTTCATCCTCTCTCAGTCTGAGTCAAGGCCGGCTAATGTGCCATTTGCTTCATCCCCCCTTTCATGAAATGAAAGAAATCCATTTCCTCGATGAGTACTGTAATGAAGCTGCAATTAGTTAGTAAGATGTTGGATAAGACTTAATGGGTTGTAATAAGGTGCCATCTTAATGGGATAAAATATGTCAATACACAGCCAAGTCTGTTTTTTTTTTTTGAAAGACCTGCCATCAGAAAAATTGATCTGTGCTTTATGATGTTAAGCAGCATCTCCTGGAAACAACATAATAGGGAGGAAATGAATCAAAAGGATTTATTCAGTCCTGTATGTCTTTTGTTTTGTTAATAAAGGTTCAACATGTGTGCTATCTGGCTCAATTTCCGAACATTGGTTCTGATAACACTTATTTTATCATAACTACTCATTAAAACAAGCAACCACCACGCCTCAGGTTTTGAAATGACTATTTACACATGATTTTCCCAGAAGTCAAATGGTTGACAGGAAACACAGAGATACCATCTCCAGTATGTCCATTATATACATTTCTACTGGGAAATATAGAGTAGTTGGAATATGATACTCCTTTCATGTAGCACTCTAAAAGATATTATTGTATTGTATTAGGTCTAAAACCGTGACATTGGATCACGTGGCACATGCCCAGCTAATCAATTTAAACAGGAAAAGGAACATCACAGCAAATTAGTTGCCACACTCCCAGACAGCCTCCTCTTTCACTTGGGAGCACCAGTATTGACAAATGCTGGGGGATTAGCGCTCTGGAGTGTGAGGACAGTTGATTGTTACAGCCGATTTGACGCTGCAGATGCCGAACCTAACAGGAATTACTTTAATGGACATGAGCAAAAGAGGGGGCGGGAAAAAAGGCTAATTATTTTCCCCTTCACAGTTCTTGATTTCCTCCCTCGGGTCATCAATGGTGATTGATTCTTTGTGTGCACCCAATGAGGAAGTTTGCAGCGAACATAGAAACTTTACAATGAGTTGTCTCGTTAGAACTAAACGAAGGATGCAACATTTTTAGGGCTGGGAGTGTATTCTCATTACCTTATAATGCACTCATTCAGCAAGGAATGTATCTAATGATCTTTTTTAGGTTAGATGTAAAGCAGACCTTATTTGTCTTACAGTAGCAACAGCAACTTTTATCTACCTCAAAGTAAAATAAAAAAAAAAAATGAGTGTGTGTCAATAACTATTCCACAGAAAAAAGCATTGGAACATACATTCCAGCACTCTGACAACAGATTAAGACATGTACTCGACACATCCAATTTATGAACAAATATACTGACAGGAAAAGTTGTATGTGTGACAGGCCTGTCTGTTCATGAATATTCATGAATGCAACCAGGGAGATACTGACTGTTTATAAAGAGGGCGCCTACAGGTCTATTGGGGTTTGCATATTTAATCGGTTATGCATATTTCCATATTCTTGCTGCAAGAGGCCAATGAAGCTGTTCATTCTCGATTTGAGGTATTTTTTTAGTAAGTGTTTCTGCTTCTTTTCAGCAGCTGAAATGATTATTTTAGACAAACAAGATTTAAATGGAATGGTTTCAACAAAGTGTCGCTGTCACAAACGTACTACCTTTCCGTTTATGTGATGGAAAATTGCTCTGACAGCAGTTTGGCCACCACTTATGTTTGGCAACAAACTACATATGTTTTGTTTTGGAGTGTTGTGAAAAAGTTAAGTACCATACTTTTAAGCTAGAGTGCTGAGATGCAGAATCAACTGGGTTGAGGAAACGCAGGCTTTTGTTCACCCGGGTTTAAAAAAAAGAATGGCACAATACAGAAATAAAAAATAGATGTTTTTCCACATGATTCTGGACAGACGAGGAGCAACTGTCTCAGAGGAGGAGGATATAGGCTTTTCTTTTCACTATGATGTGGAGGACTCCGCAGTCTCGATGGCGGGGATTGCTGTGGAGGCACTATTGAGTGCTTTATAAAGACCTTCCCACCCGGGAAACCATCACAGCAACCAGAAAACAAAGATGAAAAAGAGGACTAGGCCGGCTTACAGAACATCAAACATTCTGGAGAACATTTTCATAGAGAGGACAAACCAGAATGCTGCACAGGGCAATAACATATTTGGTTGGGACTTTTCATAATAATACCTTCTTCTAAACCCGCTTGGAGCAGCACTTGGTCAATTCAATCTTACACAAAATGTCCTGTAGTCAAAGGTCTTGCCATAATAGGTGTCTCTTTACCACAGAGATAAAAAGGATTAAGACATGAAGAATAACTCAAAAGCAACAAAAAAATACCATGCAAGTTCAAACAGGTGTTTCATCTTCCTATCTATTCAAACAAAGGCTCACTGCTGCTGACAATCATTTAACGTCCGGTTTATTTTGTAGCACTACTCACCCACTTCAGACATCTCAGGCACCGTAGCTACAAAGGGTCCATCTGGAAATTTGGGAGCATTGTCATTGATGTCTTGTACTTTGATGATGAATTCCGACTTTGGTTCCAGCGCCTCCTCTGTGTAGCGGTCCAAGGCTTGTGCATGCAGGACATAATGTGTTTTCCTTTCGCGATCCAGACTCTTAGTGGCATGAATATCTCCTGTCACTTCATCGATGATAAATATAGTCCCAGCTCCTTCCCCGCTCAGAATGTACCTGACGGATCCATCGCCTTTATCTGAGTTTGAGTGAAGCTGCAAGGCAAACCAAACACAGGCTGTGTGAATACAGAGACTAGAACATGGCCAAAATCACTTCTCAGAGGTTTTAAATCATCATAATGTTTAAAATGGATGGTTGTAAAATTTACAACGGCCATAGTGCACTGTTGTAAAATAGTGGGACACTAAGGTGTCCATATTAGGATGGTTTAGGGGTTGGGGTTAGTATGGTTGATTAATCCATTAGTCAATTGACATAGTTTATCATACTGTAAGTATTGGCAACTGGTTGATCAATTTCAAGAAAGAAATACCAAACATTATGTATTTCCATTTTTTTAAATGGGAAGTGTCTTTGTATTTCTCTGTCTTATGTAGTTATATAATAATAGTACATTGAATACCTTTGGGTTTTGGACTAACAAAACAAAAGCCAATTGGAGAGGATGGTTTCACATCTTGGAAATTGTAGTGGGCATTTACTAACTAATCACTAACTAATTAACTATTTGACATTTTTCACATTACAATTTGAGAAAAAAATCAAGGGATTGATCAACAAAATAATTACAATACTGATAAAAATGCTTGGTAAAAAAAGCATGAATATGGGTTCTAATATTAAGAAATTACGAAACGGAACTAAAGCACACTTTGAAATAATCTCTACCAAGGCCATTTCAAACCATCTGTTCTTTCTATAGCAATAACCTCTGCTGCATTACTGCACTACATGGTGGTCCACAGCCCCCGTTTAAGAATCCAAAAACTCCCAGTATCTAACTGACATTACATCATGCACTATTCTCTTTCAGGCTTAACTAAGCATCGCTGAAGATATTCATCTTAAGAAACTAAAGTTTTGGGGGAAATCCTTGCAAGACTGTTAAAGGCAAGGAGCGCTGGCACTTTCTTACTAAGGGAAGGGGGAACTAGCGAAGACTGAGACACTTTTTCAGCCATAATTGATCCCAAGAGAATAAAGTCTATTTTGGCAAATTCGTAGATGGTTGTAGTTTTAGACTTCATAATTACACATGGAGCACATAAATAATTCATGCTCTGTTTGTATTGAGGTAGTATGTTACTCTTCCTCACATTATTATATATAAATAGTCTGGATAAGCATGGGGATAATAGTAAAGCAAAAGGCTTGGCAAAGTACCAAAATGTAGGGGCAAAAAAAATGGTAAGAAGAGGAAGATTTATCTTCAAAGTGATGAATCACAATTACAACCATTACAACAAAGGTGGGCCATTTTCAGTTTAATGTCATTTAGCAACATCTGTCACATATACCAGAGGTCTGGCACTCAGCACATATTGCTATATCAGACAACTAACTGATCTTCACACAGGCTAAATCACCTTTTCTCAAACTGCAAGTGTATTTGATTAAATGGTAAAATTATAAAATAAAGAATATGTATGAACAACAAAGGAACATCAGTCACAAGTTGAGACTAATATACAGGGATATGTTCTGAATTTACCGGTGAAAATTCAAATATGTGCTAATTATGTAATACAGTCCAACCATACACCGCCAGTTAAAGGTTTTTACAAGGTAACACACCCTGTTTTACATCTAACTGAATTTAAAAGAAAACAAAAAAAATTGAACTTAGCTGCCTCAACATATGATTCAACAAAAACATTAGGTAATTTCTGCATTGGAAATAATTGTAATGTTGTAATGTCACTGTGTTTTGCTTATACACCTGATCAGGTATGGGAAATGTAAATTATAGGGATGAGCGAGTACAGCATTATCTGTATCTGTATCTGTATCTGTTTACCACATGAATTATCCGTATCTGGATCCGTACTCGGACTGGGCAGGGCCTAAACCGGAAGTGGTCCGATTTAACCCGGAAGTGGGTCGGGCTCTCTTGAAATGTGCGGGGCTTTAACCGGTATGTTATTTAAGCATGCAATTGATATGAGTTGATCAAAAATTGTTATATTTACTGCTGATTTGAAAACTATTTACATGATTATCACAGAACGCTGCGCGGCCAGTTGAGGAGTTGTATTCAATCCGAGCACGGATATTGACTCATATTACTCGTATAATACTTGTACTCGGCAAAAGTGCTTTATCCGTACCGGATACTCGTTTCAGCCGGATACTCGGATCACCCCTAGTAAATTAACTAGCACTGATCAGGTTAGAACATGTCCTTGTTTGGAGCGTTTGAAACTTTAATCTAATGTTGAAAAGTTGCATTGCTTGACAATGAACTTACAAACAATCAAATCAAAGAAACAACAATTTTAAACCAGTTGTAAAATGTTCTTAAAATATGCACAGCTGGTGGCTCAACTAAAGTCTTGTCATTATTTGGTGTTAAAAACAGATTGAGTGTTCTCTCAAGGAATGTTTTCATCAAAGCATAAAGAAACAACAGCTCAACCGTCACCAAAACCTTAAATGTAAGTACTTCCTGTGGATATATGAGGAAAAATGCTGTACATAGCGAGGTTCTCAGAGAAGCACAGCAGCTACAAACTGTAACATTCCCCTAGGTACCTTTTGAAAATGAGCAAACTGACAGAACAGATGAACACAACTGACCCTATATATACGCTTCCTGGCTGTAGAAATGTCACCTTTCAGGGTTGGGACTAACAAGACTGAAAAACTGTGTTCATTTTTTGTTGATGCATTCATTTTATTAGATTCCAAATGTATTATTCAGTTGTCCCAGTTGGAGAACACGCAGCAGGTGAAGGACCCAAATGAAATGAAACAAATAAAAATATTTACAACAACCTCAGGTACAGGGCAGATTATAACACAAGTTAACTTTAAGGTTAACAAATTCTTTAAGCTCGCCATAAATAGTGACATCATTTATATTTTGTATAGTGATATAAACTGATGTTTTATATATTGTGATGAATTTTTTGCCATATCGCCCAGCCCTACATGTAATTGATACATAATGATTTCCATAATGTTCCCTTGCAAAGCTTGCAAAAATAACTGGACAACCAAGTGCAATGACTTTATTTTGAATTCGTCCCTGAATTGGGACACTTTACTTTCACAGTGACCCAACTTTAGAAACAATCAATCATCATAGTGTCCAATGTTAGGATGAGCATTTTAATCAGGAGAGACTTCATTCAGAGTGAATTATAAAGGTTGTCTTAGACCCAGTCGGTACGCAGTCATATTTGTGGAAGTAGTTGTCATGGTTAGTACAGGAATTTTTCTGCAGAGTAAGAGAGATTTGTGAATGAATGAGAGCGTAAAGAAGATCGTCCTGATTGAATTTCCGCTGAGCTTCATTAAACTATGCACCCATTATTGACTGATTTGTGATTGAATGTCTGTTTCTTACATGATTCATTACTATTTCAGCATGGCTAATCTGCCATTGGCATCCATCAGACATCTCTGCTGGGAAAACATAACATGACTTGACAGCCTGTATACCTTTAGAGTGCATTAAGATTCACGTGTAAAAAAAATGAAAAAACGTAATGAATTAGTTTGACCTTACTGACCCCGAGGCTCAGTTCGAGTCAACCTGGTGTATTTTCCAATCACTTAAAAATGAGTCAAACCACAGAGGTACACATTTAAAAAAAAAGAAGTACTATTAGTATAAATGCACAACCATTACCACTGACCAATTATTTAACAAGTTGAATGACGAAGGTCCTCAGACCACATCTAATCAAAACCTGGACTAGCGGATAAATTAGGAAGCCGCTGTTGATTGCAGGCCTGACTCTTGATGAGAGCCGTACAGTATGTCCTTTCCTCAGTAAATATCAGGCCTGTAATTAGATGAGGAGTCAAAGATCCTGTTGAATCAGATAGTTAATCAGTTGCTAGATTGTACTAATATGAAACACATCCTCCATAGTAAGAAATCGGAACATGTTTACACATCAAATGCAGTGTGGATGGGAACAATTACTTTGTTGACACTCTTTGGTCCATTGTTGCACTCTTTGAATTTTTAATGTAGTAAGAGACATTTAGAAATAGTACATTCCAGTGTTGGCTAGTTTGAAGGTAAATTCCTACATATAGATTCCATTCCTACATCATTTAGATTCAGAGAACCACACTTCACACTTAAGAACAGACCATGTCCATTACCCGTGCTAGGATATATCCAGTTCTGTTCAGCAGCACTCCAACAACTTTAGCTCAAAGTCAAAGTGTTAATCTAACCATTGACTTCCTTTGCAGCAGCTAATAAATTGTGTTTTGCAATGTGCGGACCATTGATGCATATGGCGTTGACTGCCTTTCAAAATCTGTGGGTTATAAGTGTCAACAGGTTGTGTGTTATTACACAATCACAGCCAAAGTTACAGCAGTGTCAGGCCAGCTGGGAGAATGAAAGAATGTGTATAAGGATACGCAACATTCAAATCAGTGAAGAGCTATGAGGATTACTGCATGAATATGAGTGTTTCCAGGGGTTTTCAGTGTGGTGGTCTTTGATTGGTTTTAAAATCACTGCACAATACCCTGCCATGGTCCACTGTGCACTTACAGATGTGTCCTACTTACTGTATGAGCAACACATATTCCAAACTTTTCAATCGTCAATATGTTTCTAAAACTTTCTAGGCTCATCCAAAAAAATAGCTGTTTCGCATTGATTTCTCAACTAAATAATTAGGTTTGGACCTTCAATGGTATGGACAGAATTTGGGGTATTCTGCAAAAAAAACTATAAACAGAAAACTAAAATTGTATATCTGAGGTTGGATTTACCACTGAACACTCTCTAAAAAGTTACTTTTTACTGTTCACCTGGCACAATTCAGCAAAATGTACCTCATTTGTATGAGGCTTCACGTTCTGAACCTTTTACGTTATGATTCTTTTTTTATTTTTAAGTTTTAACAATGTGAGATAATTAAGTACGTTTCATTCGCAAGTATTTAATTTGCACAGGGGTATACAAAAATAGGCTTTACTGTGTGGTTATTCCAAACAGAGAGTTTCTTTATGTACATGGTATATTGCGATATACGTCTATCATTATCGAGATATGAAATGACCTACTGTAGATCGGGATAGCAGATTTTGGCCATATTGCCTAGCCCTACTTGTTCCGGTATAACTTTAATAATATTTGGGGTATATTGGGTGGCTATGGTCAGTCAAAACGTTTAAAAGGACCAGGTACAAGTATTTGCTGTTAACTTGATTGGAACAGTCGAGTAAATTAAAATAATTTTAGTCAACTGCAGCGTGGAGGACCAGAAAAAGACATCATACAACAATCAACATTGAGAGATCTTACACTTATACACCTCTTGGCTAAGTAAGCTGTGCAACTTTCACATGTTTACTGACCATCTGCGACTGCTTGATGATACCAAAGAGAATAGATGCAAAAGAATAAAAGGCAGTTAGAACAGTTTCTCTGGACAGAGACCTCCCTCACTGCTGCTTAGGGGACAGTTGTATTTCCCTTTCTAGTCAAAGCGGATTGTACAAAACTGGGCTTGGGGCAAATTTCAGTGACATGATTTCAAATGCAGGCTCCACTTCCCTGCAGAGCACTGAATTTTGACTTCAGCATCGGGATATTTTATTCATACATCATTAATTTTGATCACACAGAAAATTTCATGGAAACTGGCCTTGATGTAATTAGTGTCAATTTTGTTACTCCACAGAGCAATCTTGATATGAGTTTTACATACATCAGCTGTGGTGGCAATCTGGATTTGGGTTGGAAGGAAAATGGCAGTAAAGTCCAGTCCATGCAATATATAATGAATGGAAATGTATGGAAATCTCTCATTCACACTGATTGGTACAGTCCAGCGAGACATCAAGACTAAGATGAAATTATGCCCCCTGCAACCTTGTTGTTTTGTCATCTCCCTGCAAGGACTTAGAGGAATCCTTTTCCTCCACAGGGCATCAAAACAAGGGATTGTATTTATCTCTCTGTCTCTATGGGCGACTTTATTAAAGCCTAGTGGAATAGATGACTGGCATGTGGCTGGCGGCTGGCAGCTGGCAATGCATTTCTGAGGAGTTTAAAGAGATCATCAGATATTGGAGCTCTAAAGTCGCGGGTGAAAACCACTCCAATCTCGAGGAAAACCTCACTCGTGATATCATCACGTGCCCAGAGGAGCATGCCGAGAGAAAAAGTATCTTTGCTTTCTTTTGTCAAAAAACTATGTGCTTTTAGTGTTTGGGCTCTAAATACTCATTGTCGAGGGCAGTCTTAAACTGTTTGTGTTCACAAGCTAATTGGTGCTCAGAGTCTACTTTTGTCCCTGTCCTACCATTTATCAGGTGTCTATGTCAACCTCTTGGGTGGGTAAGAGATTTGAGGAGGAAAGCAATCATCTAACCTGACAGATATCTGCCGCGACAACAGTATTTCTGCAAGTGTAAATAGTTTTTCTACCTGTGTAATGCTAGATAAAATAATAAGAGAAAATATTAATGGGTCACAAATGTAATCAAACTAGAGCTGTAGCTATGATTATAAATAGTTATTTATTCAGTAATTGTGTCTGCCAGAGTTAATTCAAAATGAAGTCACAAATTAGGACTTACTAGAGCACAGAGTGGAAGTTGCACTGATGAAATAAAAAGAAAGGCTGTGAGCAGCACCTGTATGACATACCCAATTATCAGAATTCTAAGCAATTATTGTTTCTGATTTACAAATTCATCATCAACTAATCTTTTCACCCCATAAAGAATCATTCCTCTTAAAACCACTATTACTGTGATATCTTTTTAATTTGTTGATACTGTTTTAATTGACTCAATACCAACACAGGCCTATAAATCAACAACTGCATTTACATATTACATCTATTGCATGAGTTAATTTCTTTTTTAAATCTTCATTGAAAGTCATGAGACAATGTTCATGAAATAATAATACGTAGATTAGAAGGCTGGATCTAGGACCAATTTGTTATATTTAAAATCATATGTAGATTGTTTAAATACATCAGTGCATGACTTTTTTGCTGCAATATTCATTGTATTCTCAATTCAGTTTTTTCATTTAGTTTGGCAAAGGATTCACAATATAATCACACAATAATGTGATGGATTTGGTTTATCATCTTGCCCTGTTAGATGATGTAATAGTGTGATGATATTGTATCTGTAGCAGCATTTCTTCAAAATGTTTGATCATATTTTACTTCTGCACCAGCTTTGTCCTTTTTGATTGTACAGATCCTGGTAATGAATGTGCCTGGTTGGATTGCATTATCGGTGAATGCCATTTGTCTTGGCTTGGTCCCATTCAGTGTAGTGATCCGCATAATGTATGTGCCTAGCTACCCTTGTTTGCTCTCAGCTTGTATAAAAAGATGTGGCTTTACTGCTGCCATGTCCACTCATTATGGACTGTGGGGAACGAGAACAAGAAGAATACCTCTATGGCGCAGGCAGAAAAGGAATACGTAAGACATAAAACTCTGGATGTGATAATTACATAAAATCCACGATTCAATAGCAGGCACAAAACATAAAATCAAAAATGCAGTCAAAATGCAAGCAAGGTGGCTACATTTCATCTGATTGATCCCATGCTGATATATAATCGATTTGGCAGTGAGTGAGACTGTCAGTGAGATATCAACTTTATGACACAGCTAAAAGGGCCCACGGGCTGTATCAGTGCACTGCACAGTTGTACCAAATTGCTGTGGATGCATCACTGCAAGCTCAACATCTTTGTTTATCTGCGTGTTCTTTGCTATGATTTCATTCTGTAATCCGACTGGCAGTGGACAAACAGTAGCTACATTAACTTCATGTTGATTCCAGAAAGATTCATTAAAACTGCATCGCTTTGATGTTGAAAGCAGGCCCTTGCTGATGCGGATATAGGAGTTGAAGGTTGGAGTCAGGATGTGGAGCATTAATTCCATCAACAATGTGAATGGTGAGGGGAGCAGGGAGGGGGGCGGATGAAGAGAAGGAGAAATGAGCAGGCTGTGTGCCCTAGCTGATGATCAGTGCTTTGGCTTCATATTTGCAATTAGTGGAGGGGGGTGGGTTCATTTTTGATTAAATCTCGGCTCTTATGCTTCACTCAAGAGGACTTAATCACTTTTTATGTGGGCGTGCTTGATTGTCTGATTATCACCACATTTTGACCATGCTCCCTCCCAATCAACTCCTCCGAGCGCCCCCTTCTCTTCGATTGATTTGCAACAGTCACAGTAAACCCTAATGATGGAGCAGCCGCCTAATGACCATACATCAAGAGACCGTGATGAGGGAGGTGCTGAAGACGTGCCTTTGACGCACATCACGGAGATCCGCCCTAATAGTTGTCCTCTGTTTTGACATCTGCGGGGAGAAACAGAATGAATCGTTGTCTTCCCAGCAGGATGGTTGACTTCTTGATGTACAATAATGAGATTATTAGACTCCCGGAAGCAACTCTGACACTCATTTAATGGCTCTGCCTCCAACTGCTGCTAAAAATTGATATCAGAATGAGAGAGAAAGGAATCCGTCAGCAGATGAGCTTTAAAAAACATGAAGTTTTTGCCTGGTGCTCTGGCAGTGAGGGAGGGCACATGACTTTAGTCTCAAGTGTCTTAATGGTGCTAATATGTGTGGACATCTCAGCCAGAGGACAGTGGAAAGCACTTAGGATATTATGCATGCCTGCACAGACATACGCTTGTGTTATTTTCTGCAGTTGTTGAGTCAATGGAATGAACTGTCATTCACTGGTTAGCGTAATTTCTTTCACAACCATTTGTTGGGTGAAAGTGTCACTGTATCAGGGACAAAACACTGCAGATGTCTTTCTATGCCCGACTAGATGAAGATTAGCAATTCCAAACAAAGACTGTTGATCCAAAGGGCCTTAAACAGAGCTGAGGAAGAGCAATTGTAGGACTGTGGCTTAGTGGTTAGCACTTCTGCCTCACAGCAAGTTGGCAGTGCAGAGTTTAATCACTGGTCTGGGCAGAGTTGGATCTCCGGTCCGGGGCAAGGCCTGTCTGTGTGGAGTTTGCATGTTCTCCCCGTGTTGGCGTGGGTTTCCTCAGGGTGCTCTGGTTTCCTCCCACCATAATGACATGCATGCTAGGTAACTAGGACTACAGTTGACTACAGTTAATGACTACAGGACTACAGTTAATTTCTGACTGTCTAACACTGGCGCATTTACAGAAATGTTGATTAATGTGCATTCTCCTAATCATAATAAATAAATCTTAAATGGATATCTCTCTGTCACACATACACACACAACTCTTACTGAATGTACTGTTCATGTTGGTGTACAAACTGAATGTAAAATTTTGAACATTTGTACAATGTATTAAACAAAAAAAAGTAATAAAAGGGTACTCAATAATGAAAAAGCTTTAGTTGTAGCACTACCACACATCCAAACACTGAGGCACTTGGGCACCCACATATACATGTCATAAAAATGTCTCTGTGGTTGATAAATAACATTTCAGCAATTTTCAGGATGTTTCTCTTTCCAACAATGCAGAGTAATAATGTGACATTGGCTGTGAAATTTTCCTTGTTATTGCATGTAACACCTCACTGCTTTAACACTGAAAACATCCCAATCTGCACGCACTTGTTTCCTGAGTTGCAAAGAGTGGGTGAAAAGCAATTTTATGTAAAGACTCAATTCTCATTTCATTTTCTTTTCTTCTCCCCACTGCCGAGCCACTACTACACATACAACAAGACAGTTGCCTGATTCTGTCACAGCACAATCTATTTTTAGATGTATGAATAAAACATTTAGGCACCTTTCTTAGAGGTTGCTACCTTGCGCTTTAAATGAAGACAGGATAAGACAAGGGCTATCCCTCCTAGTCCGGGCTAAAGCACCCATTCTGTCAGTTCTCACATTATTTATTGTATTTTTATTGTATATTTGGGCCAGACAATCAATGATGGTACCACTCAAGGATTTCTGACCAATGATCTATTTTTTTTCACCCAACAGCTGCGCTACATCCGTCAACTAAGTTACAGCAGACAGTTAACTGTAGTTCATATTAAGGCTGTGAGTCTTCACTGGTCTCACGATTCGATTACGATTCTCCTGTCAACAATTCAGACTGACTCGATATTCCGATGCATCACGATACTTCACCTCCTCAATATTATTATTTATGCTACACGACACATGGTTATCATCAACAAATTCAAGATATACTGTATATGAACTTCCCTTTTTATTTTATCTCCTCTCAAAAAAGACAGTTCCTGAATGTAGCATAGTCTGAACATGACAGACAAAAGGCAAAAACACAAAAAATAGCAACTGGGAAATCGTCAGGCAATAATTGGTTATGGTCTATCACTGCATTGATGTAATGAAATGATTAATTTCAACACCCCTAGTTCATATTCATTCAGTGTTTTGGGATTTTCATCCTCTTCTAAAAATTACCATCCAGTCTGTAACCTGCCCGACTACTTCAAAGCACCACACTGAGCTGACTGACATGAAGACATTCAAACCTCCCATTGGGAGAGTGGGTTGTCTCCTGTCTCGTATCTGGACAAGCCCTGTCCCCTACCAAGCATTTGTGTCTCACTCATGCACGAAGCTGTCATTTCCCAAAAGTATCAGCCCCCCAGAAAGGTGTCATTGGGGATTATGGAATACCTCAAGGGGATTAAAAGTGTTCTTGACAGACTGGCCGCTTCACTTATTTCCAGAAGTCACTCTACACTATCCTTTGTGTGAGAGTAGTAAAAAGTGCACACAACATTACCAACTGCCAAGCCCAGGTCCTACATCATGGGATGCTTGTGTTAATGTTTGACCGTGCAATTGTTTTGAAGATATTTCTGCTTTTTCATGTTGACCACACAATAATTAATATGCAATATTCCATTGGCATTTTATCATGAAACGTCTCTTTCAAAACTTTACATTTGTTGATGAAAGTAATTATCGACAAAGACTGCGCTGGCACGTCCCTGTAGTGGAACTGCTCATTTGCTTCTTGCTAATGTCCAGTTTTTAATCAAGCAAAAGGGAGAACGAAAAAAAACACAATACAGCACGTACGTGCCCGAGTGCATTAATCCTCCTCCTCCTTCTCCTCCTCCTCCTCTCCTGTCTTCGTCTAATTAAGGGTCATTCTGTCTCTTGGTCACATTAGGACACAGCACACCGGTCCCAACCCACATAATTAAATGTGTTTTTGTGCTAACCATCTGGAGACCTCATCTCTTTAAACATGCATGTCAAATTGAATCCTTAATAATGTTTATGTGTCTTCTCAGTGCTTTATTATCATTCAGGATTAGCTGTTTGTTTATTTTGCTTTCTTCAGCGCCAACCGCCACACACACACACCCACCCACACCCACACACACACACACACACACACACACACA